>NC_142026.1:77550804-77851404 GCF_982192425.1 Myodes glareolus
GATAGCAGCTCCTATCTAGAATTCACTGAGAATTACAGAAAGTAAATTTCAAGGAAATAAAACTGCCAATCACCAAGTGGGCAAATAAATTGAAGTATCAAATATATGAAATTCAAATATCGAAACCCAAATGATCAGTGAATATAGCAAAATGTATTCAAAATCCCTAAAATTCACCAAGAGGAATGCAAACTAAACCTACTCTGACATACTGCCTCAGCTAACCTGACAATACATGTTAGAGAAGATGTGGAGAGAAAGACGCCCTTATTCAGTGTTGGTGCGTGGGGGAGGGGATGGAAATTAATACATTCCAATGGAAATCAGTTTGAAGATTATTAAGCAATTAAAGATAGAACTAATGTATGACTCAGTTTTTGACTCCTGGCCATATCCCCAGGAGATATTTATACCCGATGTTTACTACTGCTTATTCAAAAAAGAATAAGAACATGGGAATAACAACATTGGAATCAACCTGTCTATCAACAGATGAATGAATAATGAAATGGTATAAATATATTGTGAAGTACCATTCACCTGAAGAGAAAAATTAATAATAACATGCAGGAAAACGGTTGGACTTAGAACATGTAATAGTTTGTAAGGTCATACAGTATCAGAAAGAAATCGTGTTTTCCCTTACATGCAGAATCTAGCCAATGGAATGTGTTTGTAGAAAGAATACGCATGTGGGCACAGTGCAACAAGATAAGTAAAGTTAAATATCAATATTGAGGTAGAACTGGATGCAGGCAATGAACATCAGTTATGAAAAAGGATATAAAGCTGAGTGTTTTTCTAGCTCTAACACTGTCACATTTTTTGGTTTTTGATGGTAGATAAGTGCAAATATATTGGATATTAAAACTATAAAATCCCTTGTGTGGCTCCAGAGCTTCTGTTTGCAGTGACTACTCTAACTGTACAAAAGTACATTGAGTTGTACAGTGGGCCTGCTTAATTTTAACATGTGATTTTTGTGTTTGTTTTTATGTTTGTAATATTTTTCATGGGAAAGCTAAAAAACAAACACTCAGAAGCAGAAAATGAAAGGTTTCAAGGTATCTCATACTACAACATTTCCATAAAAAAGGAGGACATGACTACTAACCTGGGGCATGTTTATTGGAGAATCAGCCATTCCTTTCTGTTTCTCTTCTTTGAGTTTTTCTTTCAGGAACAATGAATAGATGCTTACTGCCCTTTCACATTAAGGGGTCAAAAAGAAAAACAAAATTAATACTGAAAGTGATTACAGAACAATGTCAAACCACACAAAAAGATTCAAGAATCAGAATACAACCAGGTGTCTCATCATGATCCAAAACTCAGGAGGAGAGTGTGAAACGAGAGGTAAAGCTTATAAAGAAAATCACCACCAACAGCACTGTTGCACACAGAAAAATTCTATCTTACAATTGATGAAGACATGAGTGCATTTTAAGACAGTTATGAATTATCACAATTGATTTCACAAATGCAACACTGCAGATAATAAATTACAGGCAGAACATACACAGAAGATTCAGAGGAATTAAAAGAGAACATGGGAAATAAATTTCAAATGAAGAATAGATAAATACCAGACAGAGAACTGGGAACTAATCATCCATAGGCAAGGCAGCAAAGCATTAATTCTCACAGAGAAGAAAAAAGAATACTATGAATAATTCAACCAACCAGAAACAGCATCAAAAAAAGAAAGAAAGAAAGAAAGAAAGAAAGAAAGAAAGAAAGAAAGAAAGGAAGAAGAAAGCAAGCAAGCATAGGGAATAAAATCCTTATGAACAAATAATTTAGCTGCTCTGGAAATCAATATGGAAAATTCTCAATTAAATCAACAAATTCTCAAGTTAAATGAATTTAGCACATGACCCAGATCGTCCACTCCTTGGCATATGCTCAAAGGACTTGACACCCTACTTCACAGATACTTGCAAGTCATGCTCATTGCTGCTCTACTCACAATAGCTACAAAATAATAATGAATGTCCTTCAATAGACAGGGAGAGTGAAAATATGAAATATGATTCAGCTGTAAAGAAAATTGAAATCATGAGCTTTGCAAGTAATTGGATGGATGCAGATAAGAGCATATCGAGTAAGGTAACCCTGACAGAGAAAGATGGACATTTCATATTCTCTCTCATAGGAAGCTCCTAGCTCCAAATCTTCAGATTTAAACATACAACCTGGAGTGATGCAGTAAAAAGAAAGCACTATGAGATGTGTGGGGATTAATAGTTGGGAATAACAGGGAACAAATGATCTAAAGGGGGAAATGGAAACAAAAAATGCCGCTAATACATAAGTCTGTACATGCAGAAACCTTTAGAATGAAAACAAATACCATATCTGGGCTGATGATGTTCCTCACAAGAGCCAGAGATTTTCATACAAAACCACCAAAATCAGGCATGACACATGCTTTGTAGTTTGTTTAGGACCAGCCTTGACACAAAATACCTCTTACCAGGCAGAGGCATGGGGATTTAGAAACATAGTAAAGAATATGAAGACGCAAATAAAAATAACAAAATGGAGAAACATATAGCATAGTATCAGGAGGGAATTCCAGTGACTACTGAAATTTGCCAGCATTTAATTTTCAATTGCTTAAAATATCCCTGACTCCAAAAGGCAGGAATAGGACAAAAGACTGCATTAACACTATAAAAGGAAATGAACACACCAATTGAAGGTCGTTGGCTACATTCATAATTAAATATTCTGTTGCTAGAACCAAACAAGTCATGCTCATACCCTAGACCAAAGCATTCTGTAGGCAAACCACTCCCTGGGTGGGATCCATTGGGAAATGAAACTAAGTTGGATCCTTAGACTTCTGATTGAGATAGGAACAAACAGATCTACTTCGCTATTTCTGGAGTAAGAGGTCTGGCTATATTAGCCACACTTGTTGAGGACAATAGCCTTGAGAGAACAGAACTCTCTGACCTTTGGTAAATGTGGCAACAGGCTCACATTTTCGGGTCTCCAGGCTCCTCCTTCTCTTTCTCTGATCTACATCAAGGGGGACCCTTTGTTTGAGGTGGAAGCACAATAACCTTGAAGGAACTAGAGCTAAGTTGCAACTCTCTGACCTTTGGTTAATGTGAAAATAGGCTCACATTTTCAGGACTCCACAGTAGTTCTTGGTCACTGATGTCCAAGATACTCAACTCATTATAGGCTATTGCTGTTGTCCAAGTTTGCCTCCCAGAGGTAGCTGAGTTCCTACTGTTGAAGACGCCATACACTGTGGACAAAAAAACCTCAGAGGACTCGAGATAACTGACCTAAACCTCCTCCCTGGGAACTAGCTTTCATGGTAACAGAAGGCAACAAGCATCCTTTCATAGGTGGGAGCCAACCGACAGTCCTATCCAGCTACAACATCTCTGAACCACAGCAATGATCTGCACTACACGATAGCCTAAAGCAGCAAGAGCAGCACACAAACCTTGATGGTAACCACAGCTTCAAAGTGGATTTAAGACCCTCTCAGCAAGAGGGAAATCATGGCTGGCACTGGAAACCTAGCTAGTTTCCCTAGGGTTACTGAAGTCAGGAATCTTCAAGGAGAACCTACAAGCATTACTTTACTAAATCAAAATAGTTCCCAACGGCATAAATATTTTCCTTACTCCCACAGATTAATGTAGTCCCAACTCCTCATCAAGGGAAGTTCTTTATCAGTCAAAATGCAGACATGTGATGCTCAGTCCCCACTGACACAAAAGCAACATAACTCCTTTACCTCAGGCTCAGGGTTCACTGAGAAAGAGGCAGGAACATTGTAAGAGCCAGAGAATCAGGACATTTACTGTGAGACAGTGTCTCCTAGAAATGTCAGAGAAGCTACAAGCATCAAATCTTACAAAATGGCTGCTGTAATATGAGCTTAACAAGGACAACACTAAGAGACATGCTAACATGGAAGGGAGAAAGCTCACTAGGCCTCAACTCTAGTCAAATATGAAGGAATTCTGAGAGCTGGAGAAATAGTCTACCCCAGAGAAGAGTGCACCATACGGTTATCCAATACCAAATGTTCATCCCTGAAAACATACAGACTGAGTAGGTTATATTTTTTTACACATAAACATACAACAACAATGAAAGGAAAAGGTATTAAAAATAATAAATACCTGTGTAAAGCCAAATTTTTGGATCATTTAGACAAAAACAATTTATAATATTTTCTAGTATTATTACTCACATAAGTAATGTTAATAATAGGTTCCCAAAGAGATGGCTCAGTGGTTATGCCAGCATGTTGGTCTTGCAGAGACCCAGTTTCCATTCCCAGAACCCACATACTGACTCACAAGTGTCAATAACTACATTTCTAAGATGCACATGAAATAGTCATGCACTCAAGCAAAACACTAGTATACATAAAATACATAAATCTAAATTTAAAAATGAGCAGTAAATAGTAATCAGAAACGTTAGAGAGAAAGGAAACAAAATAAAAATTCCTTGAATGAACTAACCATGCAGAAAAAAGTACAATGAAATCTTTGACTCACTGAAGATGCTAATAGAACATGGAAAGGTGATTTATACAGATGGAAAGGGACATAATTTTGAAATTTACAGTATTTCTGGAAGTGGTTATATGATCAGTTCAAACATCAAGACATTTAACCTTCCTACAAGATACTTCAGAAATCATAAAGAGAAACCTAGAAGTCATATTGATACACAGATCCCCTAGGTATAGAGAAGCCTGAAGAAAATGATACATGTCTGAGATAATCCAGTGTAATTCCAGATGACACTGCAGAGCCAACCAATAGCATCATGGGAGAGGAAGACAAACAGCTCAATGAACTACAGCAGCAGATCCAGACCCTGCCCAATAGCAATGACCCTGTCAATGTCACCAAAGACTACAGAGGTCTGCTGCAGACTAGACAGTCTCCTCAAACAGAGGTATTGGGAAAAGTATCTATCCGCATATGAAAACATGAACTGGGTTCAAATCTCTCCACACATAATGAATTAAAGACTTTCATGTATGACCTGAAACACCGAATCCTGCAGAGTTAACACAAAGGGGGCAGCACCTGATACAACAGCAGGAACTGACAAATAATATTGTACACAATAAAAAACACTGAGGGAAAAAGTAATAACTAAAAGTATGAAGAGATGGGCTGCAGAGATGGCTAAGAGGCTAAGAGCACTGGCTGCTCTTGTAGAGGTTTAGAGTTCAACACCCAGCAACCACATGGTGGCTCACAACCATGTATAATAACATTTGATGCCCTCTTCTGCTATGTGCATACATAATAAAGAAATCTTTAAGAAATAATTTCTAGCCGGGTAGTGGTGGTGCATGCCTTTAATCCCAGCACTCAGGAAACAGAGATAGGCAGATCACTGTGAGTTCGAGGCAAGCATGGTCTAAAGTGTGAGTTTCAGGACTGTTAGGGATGTTTCATGGAAAGCCCATCTTGCCTGGCGGTGGTGGCACACGCCTTTAATCCCAGCACTTGGGAGGCAGAGGCAGGCGGATCTCTGTGAGTTTGAGGCCAGCCTGATCTACAAGAGCTAGCTCCAGGACAGGCTCCAGAGTTACATAGAGAAACCCTGTCTCAAAAAACAAAAAAGAAGAAGAAAAACCTGTTTTGACGCCCCCCCCAAAAACAATCATGAAGAGACAGCTTACACAGCAGATATATTTATTAGCTATCCATTTATACGATAATGAATAAAAAGTCAGAATCTATTTTAAAAAGCAAATGATAATACAATCAATAAATACATAAATGAATTTAATACACCATGCTCAACAGTAGCTGAAATAGCCAATATGAATATATTAAAACCTCTACATTGTAGGTCATAAGATAATGTAAATTTAATATACAGAGATGCCGATTCTCCCTTGTCAGTTTTTACAGCCAAGTTCCTGAACAATAGCAAATGCATTTTTTTCAGTAATTTCTTGAAATGTAAATGGATAATATACCCTAAGCAAATGGTGCAAACAGACTACATCATTTAAAAAAAAATAAGAACTGAATTTAAAACATATATTTTCTTTTTTAGGTTTTTCGTGACAGGTTTCTCTGTGTAGCTTTGGAGCCTGTCCTGGAGCTCATCCTGTGGACCAGGCCTACCTCTGCCTCCTGAGTGATGGAATTAAGGGCGTGCCCCATCACCCGGTTCAAGGCATAGATTTCCTACCAAAATTTTATCTACTACCTGGCTCAAAACATAGATTTCATAACAAAATTTTATTTCATATCTAATGATACAATATACTAAGAATTTTTTTTGGAAATAGCTGTAAAGACTACTGATGATCATAATTAAGATAGGGACAAAAAATAAAGACAAAAGTATCAAAATACAAAATAGAGAGTATTAGCAAACTATAATATGACTCTTTAGTTATAGACAGTCCTTGATCAACATGGTTCATATAACAAAACCTAGATGCAGATATGCACAACAGAAAACAGGATACAGAAAAACCTGTGAAAACTGGCACATTGCCATCTGTTCTATTAAAACACCAAGATGCCAAGAAATTCTTATCACAATACGGAAGTCAGATATTAGGATGAGTGATCAGAGAAACAGAACAACAGCCACTAACTTCTTACCTCTATGAACGAATACTCAGAGAGAATGGGGGACAAGATGCTGTCTCCACCCACCTATATTTCTTTCTTCGCCTCCCTAGTGCTGGGATTAAAGGCGTGCACCACCAAGGCCCGCCTGGCTCAGTTTCTCTTTAAGGCTGAACTCCCGTTCTTCCTGCTTCCTCCTAAGTGCTGGGATTAAATAAGTGTGCCTGGCTCCTATGGTTAACTAGCAGCTTTTGAACTCCAGGCAAGCTTCATTTGTCAGAACAAATATATACTTCACAATCCTATTGCATAGTTTATAGAAAGTAATCTTGAAAGTCCAGGAAACAGCAAAGAGCCAGGAAATACTACGAGGAACAAACTTAGAGGTGATCTCTATGGTATATGACATTTACAGCAGTGGACATCACCCGGAATTATGACTACAGACATTAGGAGATATCAGCGGGAAGACGGTAGATGCAGTAGAAGGAGTGTAATCTTCTATAAATATATACTTCCATGGTCTTTTTTTAATTTTTTAAGTTTATGGAGACAGAGTTTTTCTGTGTAGCTCTGGCTGACATAGAACTTGCTTTGTAGACCAGAGTGGCCTGAAACTCAGAGATCTGCCTGCCTCTGAGTGCAGGGGTTAAAGGTGTACACCACCAAGCCTGGCCAAAATAGCTCCATTTTTTTTTTAGCTGATTTTTTCAGTACAAGGTTTCTCCAGGACGCCTTTGCTGTCCTGGAACTCACTGAGATCCACCTGCCTCTGCCTGCTGAGTGCTGAGATTAAAAGGCCTGTGCCACCACTTACTTTCATTCTTATCAAAACTCAGTTGGCATTATTTTCAGGAATGGAGAAAAAACACTAAAAGGCAGAGAACGTGGCTAGACTACCAAGGCTCAAATTTTCTGAACACAACAAAGCATTTTCTTTCACCATTTTAAAATTTATTAAAATCATACATGAAAACCAATGAATATGATGACATGCTATGAAGGGAAAGACAGCAACACTCAATGTATAGTGAAATACAATTTTATTTGCCTGCTAGTGTCAATTCTCCCTCAGAACCTCTTCTCATACCTATAAGATAATCGTGAGGAGATTTTCCTCAGAGAAAGTCTCCCAAATTCTTTCTAGTGAAAGAGAATGTGACAAAACTGATCTCATGTCCCACTTCCACGTGAACCCCTTACCACTCTTTCACCAATGCCTCCACCATACCTGGATCCTCAGCTACTGTCTCCTTCCTCAGCTACTTCCCCTTGTTCTGCTGCAGAGGTGAGCAGGTCTGGGTGATCAGCATGCCCTGTAATTGAGAAAGAGATTGTTCAGAAAGAATCTGGATTCCTAAAACAGTACTGTGCTCAGTAGATGAAGGATGAAGAGAGGATTCTACAAATGGGTCCAAGTGTCCTGCAATGTCAGAATACTAGAAACATTTAGAAAGTATTTTCAGTTTTGCGTAACTTGAATGCCCCTTCCAGTCACAGCTTAGTCAGAACTCAATGGTAGAAATAAAACTGAATGATTGGGATGAGGTTCTGTGACGTTCTGAATTCATCACAGACCCAGGGTGATGGAAGCTTCACACCTCCCAAAGGGAAACACACAAAGAAGAAGGAACATTCCTTGAAATGTTTTTTCCCCTCTGAGGATTTCTCTTTATTCTGTGGGATGTGAGACTCATTCACACAAAGCTCACACGCTTGCAGATTGGTTTGTTCAGAAACCCCAAGGACCAAGGGAGACTGAAAGCTAACTATTCTCTACCAGAGAAACCAGATCCCTGTATTCTGTGGCATCCAGTCCCAGCACAAAGCCCTCTCAGCAGGCTTCAGGCATTGCTCCTCCGGCTGGGAGAAGTCCAGTTTCAACAATGGCTGTCAAAAGACCACAAAGTAAAAAACAAGGGTTTGAATGGTTGTGTAGGGGCACACCTTTAATCCTAGCTCTCAGCAGGCAGAGGTGGGTGGAATTCACTTAGTTCCAGTCCAACCTGTCCTACAGGGCGAATTTTTTTTTATTTATTTATTATGTATATAGTGTTCTGGGCACCAGATCTCATTATAGATGGGTGTGAGCCATCATGTGGTTGCTGGGAATTGAACTCAGGACCTCTGGAACAGCAGTCAGGTCTCAACCTCTGAGCCATCTCTCCAGCCCTACAGGGTGAATTTTTGGCCAGACACTGTGAGTTCAGTTCTCAAAGAAGCAAACACAAGAATCAAAACAAACAAACAAACAAAAAAGAAAAACCAAGTTTGGTTGGTCACATGTCCATGGGCAGAGTGCTTTTTCTAGAACCAAGGAGACAGAAGACTATTCTAGACGTTATTCTGATGTAGATGAGTGATTACAATTATTCAATACCATCCTTTCCTTCCTCCCTTTTTTTTCTTTTTTGATTTTTTTCAAGACAGGGTTTCTCTTTGTAGCCCTGGTTGTCCTGAAACTTGCTCTGCAGACCAGACTGGCATTGACCTCACCTGCCTCTCTAAGTGATGGGATTAAAGGCCTGTGCCACCACCACCCAGTTTAAAATGCCTTTGCTAACTGTGAGAATACTGACACCCTCAAACAGCATACTGTTTGTTTCCAGACTCCAAGATGCAACACTACCAACTCAGCGTAAAAAGATACATTTCATTTTCTTTCTTTCTTTCTTTCTTTTTCTATCTCCTTCTTTTGAGAGGGTCTCACCATGTAGCTATGCATGTCCTGGAACTCACTATGTACACCAGCTGGTCTCAAACTTACTGAGATTGGCCTGTCTCTGTCTCTTGAATGCTGGTATTCAAGGCCTGTGCCACCGTGTCTGGCAAAGACACTTCAGAATGCTGTGGTTACATCAGAGCACATAACATCAGATAAAAAATTAATGCTAAAAAAGTTTGCTTTTAAATGTTGGTGTTTACAACCATACCCGTGGAGCTTGAAAAAAAAATATTTTCAGAGTCTATCAAATCTGCAAGCATTTCTTTGAGGACTATTATCTTAAAGTTCTTCAGGGATGTGGGCTCCTCAGGTCCAGGAACTACGCTCCTGAATATGTAAATGGTTTAACAGGGAAATTAGCATGGATGAATGTGAGTTTCAAGAGTTTTGTGCTTTCCACCATAACAAAGCGAATCGAGTTTGCAAAATCAACCATTCTACTAGAGGTTTTTTCGTTTGTTTGTTTGTTTGTTTTTCAAGGCAGAGTTTCTGTGTAGCTTTGGAGACTGTCCTGGAACAAGCTCTTGTAGCCCAGGCTGGTCTCAAACTCACAGAGATCCGCTTGCCTCTACCTCCTCAGTGCTGGGATTAAAGGCATGCGCCACCACTGCCTGGCGCCAAACTATTCTTATAAGAATACTCTATCCGGGCGGTGGTGGAGAACACCTTTAATCCCAGCACTCAGGAGGCAGAGGCAAGCAGATCTCTGAGAATTCGAGGCCAGCCTGGTCTATAAGAGCTAGTTCCAGGCCAGGCTACAGAGAAACCTGTCTCGAACCTCTTTCCCCCCACCCCCCCCACCCCCAAATAGTTTGGCAACCAGAAGGATTGTCCAATTGATTTTACCTAAAATTTACCGACAAGGGAAGAAATTCACAGGACAACTTTAGAGTCAGTTTCCTTAAGTGCAAAGAAACTGTTGTCCGCCCCCCCCTCCCCCGTCCTATCCCTGCAGTGTCCCAGCCCCGCAGCGCCTCTGACCTGGGAGGTTCCAGGGCCGCCGGGCTGCGATTCCCGCCACTGCGGGGCTGACTGCTGACTTTCCCAGGCCGACCCGCGGCGACTGTGGCTCCGCGGAGTTTTCGCGTCCCCGCGACACCCAGGTCTACACACGCGACTCCTCACGGTGGACGTCCCGGAGCAACGACAGCGAATGGGTCCTCTGTGCCACTGACTTTAGCTCAGCAGTCCACTTCCTGGTACTAACCCACGAGGTTTCCCAGCTTCCGCTTTCGTCACTCCTCTAAACCTGCCCATGCGCCACTTCCCCTACATCCAGCCAATGAGTTACATTCTCTCATAAACTGCTTCCCTTCCAGTGTCTGTATCCCCCCGCCCCTCTCAAACGGTCCCTCCCACTCTGTCTCAGGCCGCCTTCCACACAGCTCCAGCTGTCAGGCTGCCCTGGACCCGCTCAGCACAGCCTCCCCACATGCTTGCTGCCAGCCTAGAGCAGATCTAGGTCTAGTAGGAGTCGGCTCTCCATATCTGACTCTCTTATCCGAAGTTTTGACCACTCTGTGTTGAAATTGTTCAGTCCAACGCCTCGTTATGGGATTTCAGTTCCTGGCCTATAAACGCATACAGAAAAAAAAAATCACCCCAAAACATAATGCTAGATTCCATAACCCAAACACAAACTATGATGAAATATTGTTCCCCCAAATTTCCATGGCTGTGTCCTCTAAGGAGACCAAAGCACATAAAATATGAGAAATAGAAAACACACACACACACACACACACACACACACACACCACAGAAGTATTCTCAATAAGGTCAAAGTACATAAAGAGGAAGCGAACTCCTGAAGTGAACGAGGACAGGAATGAAGTGATTGGAGGACAAGAAAACACAAGCAAATGACTTGTCCTCGAAAAATGAGGGTAATTCAGCCTATGCACGCCTTTAATCCCAACACTTGGGAGGCAGAGGCAGGAAGATCTCTCTGAGTTCAAGGCCAGCCTGCTCTACAAGAGGTAGTGAAACAAGAAGTGAAAAACCGCAATGAGCATAATCAATGAAAAGCTTCCACACCAGACTAGATCAAGAAGGAGACAGAAGATCGGGGCTTGTAGACAAGATAAGAGGATCTGTATCACTTAGTCTAGTAAGATGATAAATTAGAAAAAAAAATCAGATGCTCCATGCAAGTAGCACCGGTAAAATGTGAAAGTGAAATTCCAGCTGCATCTTCTACACTGATATAAAACATTATAAAACTTGATGCAGTAACTTTTCCCTTGGAGAGCATTCCTGGGAAGTTTGATAATCATTTCCTTCATGATGCAAATGCAGTGACACTAAGAGCCACCTTTATCCTGCTCTCAAAGTTCTCCACCCTTAACAGTCAAAAAGCTGGAATCCCATGATTAGCAACATCATCAACTTTGAGTGGGAAAGACATTTCAGGAACTCTGGATTTCCAAAGGAAATAGGTGACAATGTAAGCTGCTGGTCTAAACACTACTGGCAGACAACGCTTGACTTCATCCTCTGCTGTAGATTTTACCACTACTTAATGATCTTATTTTGTTAACTGACAAATGAATTTGTCTCCTGGGAATCATGTTACTGATGCTTTTGGATAAAAAAGATAACATTCCTTTTGAAAATGCAGTAGTGAATGCAGACTTGTGGCTATCCCAGATGCAGAAAATAAGTAAGGTGTATGAGCTCAGTCCTAAACAAGTCAGTTATACCTTCTCATTTATGGCTCTGGGAAAATGGAGGAGGAGAAAGAAAGGGAATAAGGGAGAGAGTAGGAAAGGCTAAGACATATCATTCTCTAAACTCCATACAGCTGTTGCAATAAGCAGCCCAAAGAAATTGTACTCAGCTACACTGGCTTCACACAAAATCAGTCCAGTCATAATCAGTCTAGGAAGTCTTATCTCTCAGATGTTGGCTACATAAATAGTCTTTGTGGGCTGGGTGGCAGTAGCGCAGGCCTTTAATCCCAGCACTCAGGAGGCAGAGGCGGGCGAATCCCTGTGAGTTCGAGGCCAGCCTGGTCTACAAGAGCTAGTTCCTGTAAGACTTTAAGACAATTCTGAAGCCATTTCTAACAATTCCAAACCCTCTCAGCCTCCATGCCTCAGTGCTTCCCCTCCTCCCCTGGGAACCAAGGACCTAACAGCTACACACGCACGTACTCAGTTCCTGAACAATTACCCATATACGTATGTTTAGACTCAGTCCCCTGGGAAACGGGGTCAAAATGACCTCTTACCTCATCTGATCTGACAATAGCTCTCCAGCCAATTATTGGTATTAGCCCTTTTCGAATAAGCCAATCATAATGGTCAAAGAATCCCTTCTCCTTTAAAAGTAGACTGTACCAGCTTTTTGAGGTCTCTCGGCTTCCCGAATGCTGAGGGACCCTGTCATAACAGAATTAATAAAATCCTCATGTTTTTGCATTGGCTGTGGTGTGTGAGGTGGTCTCTGGGGGTGACTCCTTCTTGGTGT
The DNA here is from genome assembly GCF_982192425.1 of Myodes glareolus. Classification (NCBI taxonomy): domain Eukaryota; kingdom Metazoa; phylum Chordata; class Mammalia; order Rodentia; family Cricetidae; genus Myodes; species Myodes glareolus. The sequence continues at coordinate 77,563,594 of NC_142026.1, forward strand.
TTGGACACTAGAGTCCAACATTCCAGTCCAACTAGGATGGTTATGCAGGGAAACCGTGTCTTGAAAAACCAAAAAGAAGGCTTTATGAAAATAATTCTTTAGTTGTGTATGTTCTCTTGAGCACCCCATGCTCCAACAAAAATCTTCAAACCCAGTTTCACACATGGCCCTTGCTGGTATCAGTGGTCCTCCATAGAAAATGAATGGATAGAACAGCAGCACTAGATTTGTTGGGAGTATGATTCTGGGTTGTAGGAAGGTAAAATGGTGGCATACTTATGTAAGTGAAACTGAAATAGAATTTTTTTAAATGACCAAATGACTGTAATTTCTTTCTCTTTCTTCCTTCCCTCTCTCCTCCTTCCTTGAAATCAGAGAAATCTGCCTGTCTATCCATCACAAGTGCTGTAATCAGCTGGGTGGTAGTGGCACATGCCTTTAATCCCAGCACTCGGGAGGCAGAGGCAGGAACAGGCAGGCAGATCTCTGTGAGTTGGAGGCCAGCCTGTTCTACAAGAGCTTGCTCCAAGACAAGCCCGAAAGCTACAGAGAAACCCTGTCTCGAAAAAAGCAACAAAAAAGTTCTGTAATCAAATATGTGTGCCTTCACAATTATTAGAAATTAGAGTCAAACTCTAATTTTGTTTTTAGTTGTTCTTTAACTAGTTTTGGTGTCAGGTAATACTAGCTTCATTCATAGTCCAGGCACCTCCGTTCCTTTTCTACATCAAGTAGATTCAGTTCTGGTTATTCTTTGAAGATCTGGGGAGAATTTTGTGGTGCTCAGTCTGCTACTGGATTTTTTTAGAGAGGGTCAAGGGAAGAAATTTATTACTTCTTCCATCTCAGAGCTGCTTATAGATTAAATTTAAATTGTTTATTTCTTTTTGGTTTGATTTTGTTATGTTGTAAATATCTGGAAATGCATTCATTTCTTTTAAGGTTTTCAATTTAGTTGAAAATGAGTATTTTAAGTCATTAGACATGAGATCTCTGCATACACTCACATCTACTAGGCAAAGTTAGCTTGGGTACTTGTCAAGATATGATTGGAATTACTTGGCACAAGTGAGAAGGAAACATAGAACACGCAAAAAAAACCATTTAGGGGTTTATTAGAGGGAGCATGTACAGGTCTTGGGAAGTCAGTGTGCAGACAGAGAGAGAGAGAGAGAGAGAGAGAGAGAGAGAGAGAGAGAGAGAGAGAGAGAGAGAGACTCCAGCTTTTAAAAGCTGCCTAGCACATGTGTACAGGGGGTTGAGATGATATGTCATGTGCTGATGATGGGGCTCATACATGCACACAAGGACTAAGCTGAGTCATATGTGGATGATGCAACCACACATGTATATGAATCACTTGGGGGCCCTTTAATATCCCTGGGGGCATTAGTCATATAGGTATTAAGAATTATATCAATAGTCATCTATGTTTGTCATACTTATAGTTAAACTAATCAGGTTCTTTAGATACATTGAGATTATATTCTGCATAGATAGATAATCTTCAACCACTTCAAATAGCTGTAGAAAATGGCATTTAAATAACTTAGGGTTCTGTTGAAGTGAGATACAATTGCTCCTGGCAGCACCTCTCGAGTCTTAGCAACAATGAAATTACCTGGTGTGAGTGAGAAGGAAACATGGAACATGCAACAAAACCACTTAGGAGTTTATTAGAGGGGCTGCTTACAAGCCTTGGGATCAGTGTGCAGAGAGAGAGAGGGAGGGAGGGAGATGGCACGTTCAGCTTTTAAAAGATGCCTAGCACATGCACACAGGGGGTTGGCATGATTATGTCACACACTGATAATGCAGATAACAGTCAACTCACACATGCACACAAGGATTTAGCTGAATCATACATGGATATAATCATGCACGCATGCATGTAAGCACACGGAGGGGGGCATCTCACCTGAGGGCCCGTCTGCATGTGCTCACCTTTAGAACCCAGAAGTGTAGACTTATCTGTGGCTGAATAATTTCAACAGGGTGTCTGTAGCTTTGGAATGTGTTCTGGAACTCTGTGGACAAGGTTGGCCTTGAACTTACAGAGATTATAGGCATGTGCCACCACTACCTGGCTCAATGATCATATTTATGGAAGAAAAAATAACACTTTCTGACATATAACTTAACATATAACATTTTTTTATATAGAATATTTAGCAAAAAAAAGTCCCATGAGTTGTGCTACGTATTACATGGAGAAGAAAGAGAAAACACTACTTTAATCAATATTATTTCTTCTACTTTTACCAATATTATTTAGGCAATGATCATTATTGCCTAAATTTTCTTTGGTTTAGATAATAAACAAGAGTTAAATGCTTCTGTCAAATACATCGACCACTGCAACTAATGACTTCAGAATTATTACCTTAACAGCAATAATGACATAATCTTGTATGTATATTCTTATTCATTTACCTTCCAGGAAAACTTAGCTACAGGATAATTAATGGTTGCTTTGGAAAGAATTTAGGTTTGAATTTCTGAACCTCACTGGTAATGGCCTTAATGTTATATTTCTTAGGCATCTATTTTTACCAAAGGTTTATTTATAAATGTTTATATGTATATAATATGGAGTTATAGATATGTTTATTTTTCAAGTTTGATGATATACCATCTGCTTGTATTTGTAATGGTTGTTCTGTTTCTTTAAGAGACAAGCCACGCCCACTCCCTCCCCCATGCCCTGAGGCAGGCTGATCTTCAGCTTCTGGCCTGAGCTCACTCTGCTTTCTGCCTTCCTTTTCAGAGAGGCAGCTTCACTTGTGCCTCTCTCCCCACTTCTCTGCTTCCACCCTTCTCTGTCTCTTTCTCCTCTTCTCTCTCTCTGTCCCCCTTCTCCCTTTCCCCTTCATAACCCCCTGAAAAAATATTCAACCTCACTCTGCATGCTGTGTCTATCCATGTCTCCGTCTCCTGCCTGCCTTCCATGTGTCTCCCTGCCTGGGATCAGCCACTACTCGGGGACCAGCAGTCATCTCTTCCTGGGACTGGCTGCCCCCAGGGTCCGCTGCCTGCTGCCACATGGCCCGCTACCACCATTTGGGACCTACAGCGTTTCTGCTGCCTACTGCTGCCGGGGATCTTGCAGCATTTTTAAAAAATCATAAAAGCAGGGATGATGAAAATTTTGAGAGGGTTTGGGTGAGGGTAGGACAGAGTGAAGACAAGCTCTCCTAGTAGCCCTAATAGAGATCAGGCCTTAGTCTTTGGTTCACTAAAATGGGACCGAGGTAGACAGTCCTCAGGAAAATCACAACTTCAGAGCAACCAATCAATAGACACTCCACAGCCTTTTGCTAGCTCAGCAGGTGCCCTCACAGTGCCCTGATAACTAAAGATAGCTTTCCCTACCCCAGCTGCTGGAAGGTCCCTAACCACTAGGCCCTCCCACCAATCAGGCCCCAGACTAATCTTTCCTCCACCAATCAGTCCCAGATTAATCCCTCTTCCCTGGAATTCCCTTAATTCCACTTAAAAGGAGCTTGTGACTTCCTTTGGGGGTCACCAAGTGCCATTCCAAGTTGGAATGAATAAGCCGCTCTTGTTGTATACTTGGCTCTGGGCTGCTCTGGGACCAGCAGCCATCTCTTCCTGGGACTGGCTGCTCCCAGGGACCGCTGTCTGCTACCACGTGATCCGCTCCCACCATTTGGGACCTACAACATTTCTACTGCCTACTGCCGCTGGGGATCTTGCAGCATTTAAAAAAAAAACATAAAAGTATTTACTTATGTTTTTGCATGCATGCACATATGTCTGTGCACTCCATGTACGCAGTACCTGCAAAGGCCATTAAATGGCAAAATTGAACCTGGGTGATTTTCTTTCTTTCTTTCTTCTTTCTTCTTTCTTTCTTTCTTTCTTTCTTTCTTTCTTTCTTTCTTTCTTTCTTCCTTTCTTTCTTTCTAAACATTTCTACTTCCTCCCCTCCTCCCAATACCCTCCCACTTCCCCCACTCCCTCTCCTCTTCCCTCTCCAGTCCTAAGAGCAGTCAGGGTTTCCTGCCCTGTGGGAAGTCCAAGGACCTCCCCCCTCCATCCAGGTCTATAAAGGTGAGCCTCCAAGCAAACTAGGCTCCCACAGTGTCAGTTCATGCAGTAGAATCAAAACCCAGTGCCTTTGTCCTTGGCTTCTCAGTCAGCCTTCATTGCCAGCCACATTCAGAGTATTCAGTTTGATCACATGCTCCATCACTCCCAGTCTAGCTGGCCTTGGTGAGCTCCCATTAGATCAGTCCCCTTGTATCAGTGGGTGGACGCACCCCTTTTGGTCCTGACTTCCTTGCTCATGTTCTCTCTCCTTCTGCTCCTCATTTGGACCTTGGGGTCTCAGTCCAGTGCTCCAATATGGGTCTCTGTCTCTATCTCCATCCATCGTCGGATGAAGGTTCCCTCTGATCCTGACTTCCTTGCTCACGTTCTCCCTCCTTCGGCTTCTCATTTGGACCTAGGGAGCTAAGTCCAGTGCTCCAATGTGGGTCTCTGTCTCTATCTCCATCCATCGCCAGATGAAGGTTCTATGATGATATGCAAAATATTCATCAGTATGGTTATGGGCCAAGGCCATTTCAGGCACCCTCTCCTCTGCTGCCCAGGGAACAATCTGGGGACCTCTCCTTGGTTCTGGGAACCCCTCTAGAATCAAGTCTCTTGCAAAACCTAAAATAGCTCCCTTAGTTGAGATATTTACTTCCCTGCTCCCATATCCATCCTTTCTCCCTCCCTCCCATCCCATTCCTCCAAGCTATCCCAAATCCTCCCCTTCTCCCTTCTCTCTAACCATCTCCCCTTACACCCACCCCCCACCCCTAGTGCACACAAGTTTGCCTGAACCTGGGTGATCTAAAAGAGCAAACAGAGCTTTCATCCACTGATCTTTTACACACTTCTGCTCAGTGTCAAATATAGCATATATCAGTAGAAATTGAAAAGTAACAAATGAATGAAATTTTAGCATCTTAACACATGCATGTGCATATACATTAAATTATTTATGATTTTAAGAATGGGTTTGGTTTTAGAAGAGAGTTAATACTTAGATAGAAGAAGTACTTATTTTAATTCTTTCCAATTCTTTCTCAATGGCACATTCAAAGTCAGATTAACACTTAGAGTTATACCTGCACATTATAGACTTGAGATTTCATTCCTTCTTCAACCTAACTCCAGCCATCTTTTCCTGAGAGGTTTATATTGAAACACCTTAGTACTGTAAGATTCATCTGTCAGGGACCAACTTCCAAAAAAAAAAGACCCTTGCCAGGGATTTAGAAAATATTAGTAATGAATATGAAAACATAAATGAAAATAATAAAACAGAGAAACACATAGGATAATATCGAGAAGAAATTCCAGTGAGTACTGAAATTCACCTCTGTTTAATCACCAATGGCTTAAAATACCCCTAGCCCCAAAAAGTAGGAGTGAAAGACCTGGATAAATCCGGACCCCTCTAGCAAAAAAAAAAAAAAAAAAAAAAAAAAAAAAAAAAAAAAAAAAAAAAAAAAAAAAAAAAGAAAGAAAAGAAAAGAAAAGAAAAGAAAAAAAGAAAAAAAATAGAGCCAAAAATCTAGGTTAGCCGGTTCAGTGACTTTGTTTTAGGAACTAGCTGAAGATAAAGTTAGATTGTAATTTTAAGAATAATCTTGTGAAACAGGGAGTTACCCCCTTGTGATTATCACTGGTATTTTCAGAATTTTTCAATGATCGCTAGTATTTTTGGAATTTTCCAGTGTCGCCCACCCTACCCCCTTTGGATTACTGGGTTGTGTTTTTTTTCCCCTTAAATACCCTTCTCCCAGCTACTTGGCTTCGAACTCTCTACCCCTGCGTGAGTTTCGGCCCCAGAGCAGTGGTTCCTGTCAATAAACCTCATGTGATTGCAGCAAGGATGGTCTCTTGTGAGTGTAAAGGAAAAAAATATATATACCACCCTTGATGCTGGAATGCAGGGCCTTAGAAATAGACAATTCAGGCCCCTTGCTGTAAGGGAGGGGAAGGGAGCCTTTTGTCCTGTGACAGGATGTGAGTCAGGATAATTACAGTCGGCCATCAGGTCTCCAGCTAGGAAGGCAGGAAGAGAAAAGAAAAACAGGTAGTACAACCCCCTCCTTGGTATCCAGGTGGGTCTGGACAACCCCCTCCTTGGTATTTAGATGAAAGGTCAAGAATGTGCCACTCAGCTTAGCCTTATTTAAATTGACCAATGAAATGAGTCCCCATAACCACGCTTTTCTTGCTTCTGTACCCGTGCTTTTGCTCTCCTATAAGAACCCCTCACCCCCAACCTGCGGGCGCGCAAGTCCTCCAAGACTTTGTCGCCCCAGGTACCTGCGTATCCAATAAACCTCTTGCTGTTTGCATCCGGCTGCGTGTTTTCGACTGATCTTTGGGCACAGGGTCTCTCCCGAAGGAAGATGCCCTCGGGAGTCTTTCATTTGGTGCATTGGCCGGGAAGTTGAGGCCCCTATCCCAGAGACCGCCGAATCACTGCCGGGAGGTGAGGTAAGCTGGCCAGAATTCTATGTTCTATGTTCTATGTCCTGTACTTCTCTTATGTCTTTTGCGTCTGAATGTTGCGCTGCGAATTTGAATTTGTTCGATTCAGCTGGGTCGGTTTGTATTTTGGCGGGCCTCGGAAAGGAGCTGACGAGTTCGAACTTTCCCCCCCCGCACCCCGGAAGACGTTCCGAGGGAGTTTGGGAGCCCGATTTTTCGGGCTCATTTGTCTGAACCCACAACCAGAGTCGGACTTTTGTCCGACGGTATGGGGTTCGTTTGTCTGAACCCACGACCAGAGTAGGACTTTTGTCCGAGGGTACGGGGTTCGTTTGGGAGGCGAGGTGTCCGGAGCCTCTTCGTAACCTCCGTTTGCGCAGCGTGTTTGATTGTCGGTCTGTTTGTCCTATTGTGCATCTTTGTGGTTTGCTTGTTTGTTTATTGAAACACCAGCAGGGGGCAGTCTCTAACTACCCTTTTTAAGCCTCACTACAGATCGGCACCCCCAGCGCAGCGGCGTGCGTGGGAGGGCTAAGGGAAGCCCGAGCGCCCAGGCCTGAGCGAGCGCCGGGGGCGCTGAGGGCCGGCAGCCTGCCTGGCCTCCCGCCGCCGCTGCGGAGAGCGACGTAGCCCGGCCGGCGAGCCAGGGGCAAGTGGCAGAGTCCCCGCCCACGACCGCCCGCCCTCGGCCTGCGAGCCACCGCAGGCGGGACTCCAGTGGGGGAGGAGGCAGCGGCGACTGAGCTGGGCCCGGCCCCCATGAGCTGGGAGCGCCGGGCCAAGCGCTCGGGCCGTCTGTGCGGGGGGGGGGGGGGGGGAGGTCAGCGGCGCGGGCTCAGGCGGGCTCGGCGCGTCCCCGCCGCCCCGGGCCAGGTGAGCTCCGCCGCGCGGCGCGCATTGTTTTGCGGGACCGAGGACTCGAGCCTCACAGGGCCCCGCAGGCTGGCGCTCCTCTGCGGCCCCGCGCGCGCTTGCCCACCCGCCGCCGCCTTCCAATGTCTTTCTCCCCGCGCGGCCCCGAAGGCACGCGCGCTCCCCTCCCCCTCGCCGTCTGCGGGCCTGGTCATACCCGTGAAGCAACTTAAAGTCTTTGGTTTGTTTGATGTCTTTGTCCTGTAAGACTTTAGAGATATGGCCATAAGCATAAGGGTATATTTCAAAAAAAAAAAAAGAAAAAAAGAGTCAGCCTCAGCCCCAAGCACGTGGCTGCGGAGTAATTGCTATGACCTAAAGAGGTTAACAATCTTTTTTTCCTCAGTGCCCTGGGAGCTGTGTGCCTCAAACCTTTGGTCAAAGCTGGCCAAGGCTTAACTCCACCTATGAAGAACTCTTTCAGATCCTATGGGTTATAAATATTATAAATATCTGTCATCATTTATAGAGGCTGGTTACAAATTATTGTTGGTTAATGTTAAAAAAATTGCTGGTCTCAAATGTTTCGTACTGGTACAGGATTTTATGTACTGTTCTTATTTAAAAATTATCATTGGTTAATGTTTTATTTTTAAAAAAGAGCCTATTGTTGGTCTCAAATGTTTCACACTGGTATAGGATTTTATATGCTGTTCTTGTTTAAAATATAGCCATATATCCCCACTGAGAAAAACCACAAGAAAGACTTTGGTAAGAGTTTTTATGTTGTCTAAAAAGCAAGAGAAATTTTTGTTGTGTTGTCTAAAAGCAAGGGAAATTTTGGTTAAAAAATATGTAAACAGATGGGCCTTATCTAGGTCCCCATGTATGTTTTTAAGGTCAAACTTAAAGCAGGTAGGGAGCAACTGACAGTCCATCACCGCAGGGCTCTGCCATCTATGTTTTTTGAGCATTTAAAGGAGGCAGAAAAAATGTTTCATAAGTGAGAGATGGAGAAAGAGAAGCATGAGAGAGAGAGAAAGAGAGAGAAAATGAGAGAGAGAGATGGAGGCAAAAAAAAGAGGACTGGAGGGATCATAGACAAAAGGGAAATTTGATAAAATTTTGGCCACAGTGATAGAAAAAAAAGAAAAGATAGAACCTAGACAGATAGGGAACCTGGGCAACAGAAGACCAAAGATGAACATGGACAGGCACCCCCTGGACAAAGGACGATATGCTTATTGCAAAGAAAAAGAACATTGGGCAAGAGCAACTGGACAGAAACAATATCTGTGGACCACCTCACGAACTGTAGATTTGGGGAGAGGACAAGTGACTCATTCCTTCCTGGTTATCCCCAAGCGTCCTATATTTATTAGAAAGAGACTTGCTAACGAAGTTGAAGGCCCAGATCCGGTTTACTCGAACCAGGCTGGAGATGTTTAAAGCCTTTTGTTGACAGATCCAGTGACCTTCGCTCCCCCTGCTGTCCTCCATCCCGCTACCCTACTGCCTGAGACTGATGACATCTCGTCTACTCATCAATGCGCTGAGAAGCTGGCACCAGAAATGATCTGAAGGATCAGCCTTGGCCTGAAAGTCCGAGCTGGTGTACGGATGGCAGCTGTTTCTGTTGCTAGAACAGAGCAAGTTAAGCTTACACCCTAGACAAAACGTTTTGTTGGCAAAACACTCCCTGGGTGGGATCCAAAGTTATCCCCTTAAGGGAACTGGAATTTTGTTGGATCCTTAGACTTTTGCTTGAGGTAGGAACAGATATAATTCTCTAGTCCTGGAATACAAGGTCTGGTTATTAGCCATGCCTGTTGGCAACAACCTTGAGAGAGCAGAACTTTCTGATCTGCTTCTAGGTGGAATCTTTGTTTGAGGTAGAAGCACAATAACCGTGAAGCAACTAGTGGTGAGTTCCAACTCTTTGACCTTTGGTCAACATGGAAATAGGCTCACATTTCTTTGGTCTCCACATTCACCTCAGGATGTAGGACCCGTATCCCTAGACACAGTTCTACCATATCTGGAGGAATCACTCCTTCTACCTGTGTGGCTTTGTTGAAATATCAGCCTGAGTCTCACAAGAATGGCTTTTTCAAAGGAGAGTACAATCCCAGAACCCTGTTGCCCTTTATGGCCCTACCTGTAAGTTTGAAAGGAAAACTCTCCTCTGCCTCCTCCCTCCCTGCTTGAGCATGATTTTCTCAGGTTAACAGGCCCACAGGCCATGTGCACGTGGAATGGGTGTGGTCCCCAGAGAGGGCACAAAGATAAACATAAATTCATCTGTGACATCACCACCCTTTGGAACTAAATGAACATTTTCTGTGTCATTAATGACACTGAAGCCTTTCCAAAAGTTTCCTGCAATTTCAAATACCTACAAGCAATTAAAAGTTTCTGACTTGTGCTAAAATTCTCTGCAGAGCCATAAACGTGTGAAAAACCATTAGTGTTTCCAATGTCTCTGGGGCAGAGAGTGTCCCCACTTATAAACAACACATGAAGCATATGTCTGAATCTTTGAGGACTCACATTGTAGAATAATGTTATCAATTAGGTATATAGTCCCATTGGATCGTGTCCATTTGTGAGAGAACTTTTACTGCAGATTCCTCCTCTAGTTTGTCACAGTCCCTTAAATTAACAAGGCTATGATTAGAGATATGGAACATCAAGTGAACAGAACAATTAAGAACATTGTGCCCTGGAGTATTAATCAAATCTGTTACAGAATGTTCATGCACATCTACACAAACTATTTGTAAAATGTGTTTGAGAGGAGTAATTCTGCATTGGGAAGAACACTGGCAATACCCTCTTAATGACTTAATCTTCCTTGGAGACTTCATTAAGGAAGTCTACCATAGAAAGTAAATGTGATGAATAATTATTGTTTTTAAAGTACAATTTGGTATATAGTAAGTTATATACATATAAATATATTAAGATATTACATGTACAAGTATGTAGACATATACATATATATTTACAGTTATCTATCTATCATCTATCTATCATCTATCTATCTATCTATCTATCTATCTATCTATCTATCTATATATGGGGCTATATATCTATGTAAACATATTTGAAGTATATGTCAGGAATAGAAAATATTTTGTAGACCCTAAGGTCTAAGGGGGTTAAACATGGACATAAAAAATAGTCCATGCACCTAAATTTTGTAATCAATTATATTCTACAACAGAAGAGTGTGGGATTGACTTTTCTGATAAATGCTGTTTAATGTTTGCCTTAACAAATTAAACATTCATCTAACTCGCAGTCAAGTTAAAGATGTGTTTGGGATCATTTAGGAACAAATACTCATCTTGCTAACATACTGTGAACTCAGCCCACTTAAAATTAATAGACTTTTAAAGAAAACAATTCAACTAATATCACTATGCTGTAGATTCCTGATGTACTGTATCATGCACTACTCCTTCATGGCTTATTCATTTTCCTGATGCAGAAATATGTCTGTATGCAGTGACTACATCAATGACCACTGGCTGAGGCTGAAAGCAATGAGCATTAGAAACAATGCCCTCAACATAACATAATGTTGAAAGCAACACATGGTTATATATATATATATATATATATATATATATATATATATATATATATATGTGTGTGTGTGTGTGTAAAACACATGGCCATGACTTTTGGTGCTCGTCTGAGTTAATGGGGTCACAAACAATTTTTCCCCATGAGAGACTCTTGTAAAGGATTTGATAAGACAACAGTCATCTCTTCCTTTTCAATATCGCATTCGCTGTGCTGGCCAATAAATAGAAAGGATGGCCTTTGTTTAAGATATGAGAAGTCTTCAGATTCTTGGAAACAGATCAGTACCATGCCTGTGCAAACTATAGCAAAGATCAATTGCTTTTATTTTACTTCATATGACACCACTGCACAAGGGAATTTTATATAACATATGATATAGAAAAGCTAAAAACAGCAACATTGTTGTATATCTATAGGAGGAAGAATTATTGAGGATTCACTAGAAACAAAAGTTAGATTTAAGAAATGAATAAAAATTGATAGTAAAATGTGTGCAACGATTATCCACCTTGTTACCCCAGGAGAAATCCTATAAGTATGTATGTTTTAAAAATGTTTATGGGGACCAAGGGTTTGTTGGAGCTGTAGAAATTACCTCAACTCTTTCACTGAAAAATAGTGTTACATTTGCCATAATGGAATTAGACATCAATGTAATCAGAGTTCATAAAAATTAGCAGATACAATGAATTCCATGACAATAATGAAGAGATGAAAATAGAAATGTGCTATTGTATGGTGATATTTTATTTATGATCCAACAAATAAAACTTACCTGAAGATGAGAGTGCAAAGCTAGCAACACTAGCCAGCCATATAGGCCAGGCAGTGGTGGCACACACCTTTAAACACAGAAATTACACTAGTTAGCCTTAGAGGCCTGAGAGTGGTGGTGTTTGCCTTTAAAGCAACACTAGAGAGGGATATAAGGCAGGATGAAACAGGAACTCTCTTTTCAGTCTGAAGATTTCTAGAGGAAAAAGTTCTCTAGTGGTTGGCTACTTTTCTTCTCTAATTTTTCAGCTAGAACCCCAATATCTGTCTCTGAGTTTTTATTATTTGTGCTACATCATTGTAACATGTTTAGACTATAGAAAATAAGTTTAGTATAAATTTAAAAGAGAAAAATATATAAATAAGTATATAAATATATACATATAGTTCATTAAGTGTAACACAATGTTTACATTCTTGAACCTAAATCTATGTGCAAAATAACAATGCCATTCTGCTAAGCAGTTTAACAAAAAACTCCAGAAAGAATAATAAAGCACATTTCATATATATTAATATTGATGAGAAGGAATATAGATCAAAAGCAGACACTTTTATTTTTTTTTCATGGTGACCCGAGGCCGTCCGGGCTCCCTGACAAGTGGAAGATAGACATATACACCATGTGGAGAGAGCTTGGGTATAGGATTTATTTACAGGAGGGTGGGGGGAGAAGAAGAGTGAGGGAAGGAGAAGAAAAATGAAGGAAGGGAGAGAAGCAAGGAAGAAGGGAGAGAGGTTGCCTCTCTATAAGAAGGGTGGACAGAGAGAGGGAGAGAGTGAGAGACAGACAGTCAGAGACAGAGAAAGATCTGCTTGACTCAACAGGAGGGGGGAAGGGGGAGATTGCAAGTGGGCAGGGCTTGTCTCTTAAAGGGAGAAGGTAACCAGGTTACAGGCCAGGCCAGCAGATGTACTTTTACAACTATGCTTGCTGCTTCAGTCTCTGTGAGTTCGTGTGTGCCTTGATTTGTTGATTCAGAGGGCCTTGTTCTTCTGGTGTATCGAATCCCTCTGGGTCCTTTTTTTTCTTTTCTTTTCTTTTTCTTTTTGGTTTTTCAAGACAGGTTTTCTCTGTGGCTTTGGAGCCTGTCCTGGAACTAGCACTTGTAGACCAGGCTGGCCTTGAACTCACAAAGATCCGCCTGTCTCTGGCTCCCGAGTGCTGGAATTAAAGGCATGCACCACCACTGTCCAGCATCCCTCTGGGTCTTACACTCTTTCTACCTCTTCTGTGGGATTCCCTGAGCTCTGTGGGGAGAGATTTAATTTAGACCTTCCATGTAGACTCTCTTCCCATGTGATATCTGACTGATATTTGTTTCTATCTGCTGCAGGAGAAAGCCTCTTGATGTTGAGTGTTAAAGGCACTGACCTATAAACATAGCAGAATATCATTAGTAGTCATTTTATTGATACTTATTATTATTATTATTATATTATTATTATTTTTGGTTTGACAGTAGGTCTCTGGGCTATCTAGTCCCTGGTTCTTGCTTATTAAAGCAGCGTTTGTTATGGGTTTCTTCTTGTCCTTAAGGTAGGATGGAGCATTTTTAGACTGTATGTCCAAGAGAGGTATAACTCAATCTTGAAGTATATCTATTTACAATTTAATATGGAGGTTTATTTTGGGATTAAATGCCATTAAACCTCTTAGAGTCCAGCTAAGATTCACTATAGCATGTGAAAACCTGGAAAATTGACTCTCAGGGGTAGAACAAACTGACTGACTTAACCATGTTCCTCCTGTATGTTTCTTTATTCCTTGGGGGAAGAAGAAAAAAAGAGGTGTTCTCTACAATGCTTTCAGTTTAAATGGGCATATAGACAAGTAACTATTCCGTAGATGGTAACAATAATATCAAACATGCATTTCACAGAATCACAAAACCCAGTGGATCTGGCAAAGAGGCACCTTGTCACAGAGAGGGGACCTGGATGTGGAGCTCCCCAACAGCTGGGAACACAGAATAGGTAGTCATAGCAACCCAGGGGCTTGATTTGTATTAGTGTCTAGCTGCTTGTGATAATTAACTGTGACCCAGAGATCTTCCTACTGGCACCATGGACCCACAATGCTCACAATCAGAACAGCTGATTGATAACAGCTTACCCCAAAATGATAATTTAAAGACATGGGTCTCTTCTTTGTTTCTACAGCTTAGAATGATAACTGTAAACTCCAGACCTAGGCCTATAGAAATGGCACATCTGGCGAATGTGCTAAACAGATCAGGAGCCATTATCTTCCCCCTGACATAGATTACCTGGTTATTTCATAAGAATGCTGGGAGAAAAAAAAGTGACACACAATCAGTGCCATATTCATACTTTTACTGAAATAAACCTTTTATCTCTTTACCTAAAATCTAGCCTTTCCTTCTAGAATTCCCTGATGATTTAATTCCTTTCTTCATTAACTTTGTCCAATAAGGAATTCACCAAATGTGCACTAGACACTCCCACCTTCAAACTGACAGCCATAAGTCTCATTCTCTCTCTCTCTCTCTCTCTCTCTCTCTCTCTCTCTCTCTCTCTCTCTCTCTGTTAAAACTTTTATCTGATTTCTATGGGGCAAAAAATTCCAGTTAGGGTTGGGGAATTGCTGGTTATAAGGGTATATATTACTGGGAACATTTGTTACAAGGGAATAAGGGATAAGAAGAAAAGAAGAATAAAGAAACATGGATAAACAGATCCTGTTGTGAGTAGATTTATTAACATTCACATTTTAGTTCCTTTTGCTTATTGTGATGTCTTTAATTGAACCTTGAGAAGGATTCTTATGAGCTGTACACTTAATACCCCATTATTCCTGGGCTATAATCTTATGTTATTTGACACCAAGGTGAAGGGTAATACCGAATATTAGTAATTTGTTAAGTTAGAACAGACCAGTAGATTACACCTTCCTGAGCCTGCTGTTAGAGCACACATACTGTCTCTCTATTTGCCATGACTCATACGTACTTTTTTAAATACTGGCTATTCATTCATTATGTTTCCAGGAACCAAATAGATAAGAAGCATAATTTTTTTAAAAATATTTTTATTGATATTTATTGAGCTCTACATTTTTCTCTGCTCCCCTCTCTCCCTCTCCCCTTCCCCTTCAACCCTCCCCCAAGGTCCCCATGCTCCAAATTTACTTAGGAGATCTTGTCTTTTTCTACCTTCTACTTCCCATATAGATTAGATCTATGTAAGTCTCTCTTAGTGTCTGCATTGTTGTCTAAGTTCTCTGGGATTGTGGTTTGTAGAATGGCTTTAATTACTTTATGTTTAAACCATCTATGAGTGGTTCTGTGAGTCTTTCTGTGCCTGGGTTACCTCACTCAAAATAATGTTTTCTAGCTCCATCCATTTTCCTGCAAAATTCAAGCTCTTAATATTTTTTCTGTTGTGTAGTACTCCATTGTGTAAATGTATCACATTTTCCTTATCCCAGACCCAAAAAGATGAATATGGTATGTACTCACTCATTAGTGAACTCTAGTCATAAACAAAAGACATTAAGCCTATAGTTCACAAGCCTAGAAGAGCTAAATAACAAAGGTGAACCCAAAGAAAAACAAGTATAAATCTTCCTGGAAATTGGAAGCAGACAAGATCGCCGGGCAAAAGTTGGGAGGATTGGGGTGGGGGTGAGGTTGGGGGAAGGGGAGAGAGGGAAAGAGAAGGGAGAAGGGAAAGACTTGAAAGAGCTTTGGGGAGTGGGAGGGTGGAGATGGAGGAAGGGCAGATATAGGAGCAGGGAAGCAGATATCTACATTAAGGGAGCCATTTTAGGGTTGGCAAGAGGCTTGGCTCTAGAGGGGATCCCAGGTTTCCACGGGGATGTCCCCAGCTAGGTTCTTGGGCAGCAGAGGAGAGGGTGCCTGAACTAGCCTTTCCTCACCATCACACTGATGATTATCTCGAATATCACTATAGAATCTTTGTCCAGGAACGGATGGAGATAGAGACAGAGACCCTCATCAGGGCAAAGGACTGAGCTCCCAAGATCCAGTTGAAGAGCAGAAGGAGGGAGAAGACAAACAAGGAAGTCAGGACCGCGAAGGGTTGGTCCACCCACTGAGGCAGTGTATCTGTTCTAATGGGAACTCACCAAATCCAGCTGGACTGGGACTGAAAGAGCACGTGATCAAACTGGACTCTCTGAATGTGGCTGATAATGGGGGCTGACTGAGAAGCCATTGATAAAGGCACTGGGACTTGTTTCTACTGCATGTACTTGCTTTTTGGGACCCTAGTCTATTTGGATGCACAGCTTCCTACTCCTGGATGTAGGTGGGAGGGCCATGGACTTCCCACAGGGCAGGATTACCTGCCCTCTCTTAAGGAGGGAAAAGGAGGGAAAAGGAGGGAAAAGGAGGGAGGATTTCGAGTGGGGAAGCAGGAGGAGAATGGGAAGAGGGGAGGAAGTGTAAATTTTTGAATGGAAAAAGAAAACATTCAAAAAAATTTGGATCCTTCAACATTCTATTATAGATGGAGGAGGTATCCACAAGCCACATAATTTTCTGAGAATCTAATGGCTATGAATGGCTACAGAGAAAGGGCTGATATTTTCAACAAGGTAGTCTCTAGCGAATTAGGATGATGAAGGGGTACAGAGGAAAAGAAATGAATAAAAGAGGGCAATGAATGGGAATTTAATCAGTATACATTTTACTTATATGTGAAACTCACAAAATAAAAATAAAAGTAAAAATTACTACCCACCTGTGATTTATCGTCACATGGCTAGAACAGGCAGTCATTACATTCCATCAATATAACAGGCATAGAAAGGCAAGGAACACATAATGTTAATTGCATTTTTTTAATTTAAATTACTGCTTGGCCCATTAGCTCTAGCTTCTTATTGGCTAACTCTTACACCTTAATTTAACCCATCTCTATTAATCTGTGTATCGCCACGTGGCTGTGGCTTACCGGATGAAGTTCCATCTGGTGTCTGTCTGCTGTGGAGGCTCCATGGCTTCTCTTTGACTCCACCCCTTTTCTCTCAGCATTCAGCTTAGTTTTCCCTGCTTAGCTAATTTCTGCCCTGCTATAGGTCCAAAGCAGTTTCTTTATTAATCAATGGTAATCACAGCATACATAGGGAAATCCTACATCAGATAGGGACCGAGGGATGTAAGGAAAAACTGTAAGTCAGCATTCATTTTAAAATGCTAACGGGCATCTCACTGTGCCATTAGTCCTGGGTTTGAGAACCTAACAATCACAAAAATGCAGAAAGAATGGGAGACCAATGGGGCTATAACATGTGTCGTCCCATTTATCACACAGGTGATTATGCTCAACTGGCTGCTTAAGGAGGTATCCCAATTCCCATCTATATCACTCCCTGGTTCTTTTTTTTTTGAAAGTAATTTTATTAAATTATAAAAGTTTCCATTTATGCCCCTCTTCCCAACACCCTCCCACTCCCTCCACTCCCTCTCCTCCTCCCTCTTCGTCCCTAAGGGCAGTCAGGGTTTCCTGCCCTGTGGGAAGTTCAAGTTCCTCTCCCCTCCCTCCAGGTCCAGGAAGGTGAGTATCCAAACAGACTGGATCCCCAAAATCCAGTATATGCAGAGGGAACAAGCCAGTTGTCAATGGCTTTTCAGAAAGACTCCGGGCCAGCCACATTCAGAGAATCCGGCCACATTCAGAGAATCTGGTTGGATCACTTCCTCGTTCAGTCGCAGTCCAACTGGCCTTGGTAAACTCTCATTAGATCCCTCCCCTTGTATCAGTGGGTGATAGCATCCCTCGCAGTCCTTATTTCCTTTTTCATTTTCTTCGTCCTTCTGCTCCTCATTTGGACCTTGGGGGCCTCAGTCCGGTGCTCCAATGTGAGTCTCCGTCTGTATCGCCACCCATCGCCAGATGAAGGATCTATGGTGATAAGCAAAATTGCTACATCCACGGCTGTCTCGCCAGTGTAGCAGAAATGCTGACTGGATGGGCAAATAATGCCGGCAGGATTGGGATTTGTGCTTCCAGGAGCTGTGTGTTCCAGGCGGGTCCCTGGTAACCAGTTGTGGTGTAAAGCTACCTGAGTTGCCATTAGTATTGACTCGACCTGGCTGTCCTTGGAGCCATATGTGTGTCTTTTCCCTTGTCTGTGTGTTCTTTGTGATTCTTGCATATTGCTAACAGATCAGACTATTCCAGGCAGTTGCGGATACAAACAAGACTGCTAAGGACATTTTTGAATTCTGCTCCGCTATTAATCAAAGCCTTAAAAAATAGCCAGTTCTGAAATTGCCAGAATCATCATTAGGACAATTCCTTGATGATATGGAACAAAAGGAGTTAATTTTACTAGGATACATCTTAGAAGCTTTAGGCATTTGCCTGAGAAATGTGTGCAATTGTAAACAGAAGGCCTATGAAACCTTTCTTATGGGAAGAAAAAGACCTAGCCTAAACTGACAATATCTGAGCCTGAGAATTGAGAAGGGAGGAAAGTTGAAGTTAGTGATATAAAGTAAACTTCAGAAAGACTCAAGACTATGTATTAGAATTTTCCTAGCAGAAAGCTTTCCCAGGGAGATAGTAGCCTTTTTTCTTTCTCACTCAGGCACACAAGGTCACTTAGCTCAAACCAACCATCCACCTGCAAGCTGATAAAGATAGTCTAGCTCAAGGGTAGTGATCTCTTTGAAGGCAAGAGGAGAGAGTTTGTTTTGTATAGTGTGAGAAAGCAGAAGTCCTTGTGCCCAAGTCAAAGCATCTTCAAAGATTCTTTTTGTAAATTATTTTATGCTGTTCTTTTCTGTCTTATGATTTGATGATGTATGCCTTTGCCAAGTTCTTTGATTGTAAAAAATATATAATCCTGCACTGAAGTAAGTAAATCGCCACAGCATGCCTCAATATTGAGAGTGTCTGTGTGTCATTTTTCTTCGCCGTATCCTGATCTCTCCTGTGCCTTCGCCCTGATTCCCTACGGTCTGAGTGGCCCCCCTGAGCCAGTCCGTAGCACAAAATATTCATCAGTATGGTTATGGGCCAAGGCCGGTTCAGGCACCCTCTCCTCTGTCCAGAGAACAATCTGGGAATCTCTCCTTGGACCTGGGATTCCATATATAATCAAGTCTCCTGTAAACCCTAAAATGACTCCCTTAGTTGAAATATATTCTTCTCTGATCCCATATTCATCCTTCCTCCACCCTCCCCCCATCCTGGTCAACCGAGCTTTCCCCATTCCTCCCCTACTCCCTTCTCTCTAACCCTCTCCCCGTCCAACAACCCTCCCACCACCCCCCCCCCATGCACCCGAGGTTACCTGGGACTCTTGACTATTTCCTGCCTCCTGGCGGATAGCTAAATAATCTTCATCAGGTTCATCTTCTTATTTAGCTTCTCTAGGATCACGAATAATAGGCATTTTTTATAAAAGAGTTATCTTATAGAACTTGAGAGTAGAACTACAATTCCTAGGACGTGTGAAGAGTCTGGGAGAAAGAGGGGACACAGAGAGTTTCATTAGATGATTACTAACGACTCGTAATTCTTATAAATCACCAACTAGGAGAAAATTAATTAGAGATACTGCTGACTCCCCAGGCTTTCATTGTCAATTGCTCTAAAGTGGACATGAAGTGGCAATTACCATTCTGTAGGGAGGTGAGATCACATAGTTACCAGTCTTTATCTTCCCTTGCTGTGTACTTCCCATATATCCAAATGGATTGTGGAGACTATCACATGGATGCTATCAAACTAGTATCAAGACTGAGTCAGGTAAGCATTTTCAATTTAAGTTTTGGGTAGTCAATAAGGGAAGTGAGCCTTGAGTTTTCACTATAGTAAGCAATATATTTAGGAAAGAACAAACCAATTACAAAAATCATGAACAAAGAAATGAATTCTAAGACATGAGGTAGCTGTGGCTGGAAAGATGGCTCAGCTGTAAAGAGTGCTAAATACTCTTCCAAAGGTTCTGAGTTCAATTCCCAGGCACCATATGGTGACTCACAATCATCCCTAATGAGAGCTGGTGCCTTCTTTTGGCCTGCAAGCATAGATGGAGGCAGAACACTGTATACATAATAAATAAATAAATAAATCTTTAAAAAAGTGTTTTATAAATAAAAGACATGAGGTATCTGAGTAAAGAAATTGAATATCATAAGACATTATGACAATTTCATTGGGATTCATAGTTTAGTTACTTGATAATGACTTTTTAATATAATCAAGCTAAATTTTTACATGTTTGAGGTCTATAAAGCTGTCCTGCTACTCAGATGTTATGAAAGGAAACAAAAATTTCAAAGTTGTTATAAGCTCGGCTCTTAAATTATCATGGTGACAATAAAGGGAAGATTAGGGAGGCTAGACTGAAGGATCATAGTTAAGAGCACTTTCTACTCTTTCACAGGACCAGGGTTAAATTCCCAGCACCCACAATGACAGCTCACAACGGTGTGTAGCTCTAGCTCAAAGAGAAATTTCTTGCTAGTGTCCCCCACTTAGTTGTTATAAGCCCAGCCAGCTCCATGCAGTGGGGCAGGGAGAGGCAGAGGCAGAGGAAAGGAGGAGAAGAGAAAGTCAGGGGGAAGAAGACAGGAAAGTAGAAGGTGGAAGAGAGGTAGAGAGAGAGAGAGAGAGAGAGAGAGAGAGAGAGAGAGAGAGAGAGCTGGGAAGATGGAAAGAAGAGGAAGCCAGGGTTAGGAACATAGAGTGGGGGGATTAAGGAAGTAGAGGGAGGAAGAGAGATGTTGAAAGGTGTGGGAGGGAGTCCAGGAACATCTAACACCATAAGCTAGATTCAGACTTATTAATAAATTTCAGTTTTCTTTTACATGTGATTGACAAAAATGAGAAAATTTACAAAAAAATTCTTTGTGGAATTTTCATGTTGAGCTTCAAGACAAAGTCCTACCACTCATGGCCATGATTGCTGTTGATAATCTTTATATTTGCTTTGAGGATCAAAATCTGGTTGGGTGGTTCATGCTGGTCCATTAAAACTCACAAGTCAAACACAGCCATATTTTCAATGTTTCTCACAAATGCACTTCTGAGTCTGGAGATTATTAGAATGACCTTGTCCTTGGGAGTGTTTCTGATTATCTTCCAAATATTGGAAATAATGATAAAGATTCTACAATTTTATCCCCTAAACCCTGGAAACTATCAATTGTAAACTGTAAATGGTAAAAATAGAAAGACACAAATAATAAGAGTGTTAGAAGGAATGTTCTTCTGGTATGTGGTATCTACCAGACCATGGTTGGCCTACTGGGGACAATATTCTTAGGGAAAATTGATTCTTCTTCTACCAGCAATTATCAATTACCAAGAAGTTCCCAGTTAGGGTGGAGCATTATGGCGTCCCCTCTCCATTCAGGAATTTTGTCTGGCGTCAAGTCCTGTGGCTTTTGTGCATGCTGCCACAACACTTAACAACAAGTACATATATTTCTAAAAGTGTTATGGTCACTTGACTCTGATTTGAGGACAGAGTTCAATGAAGAAAGTAAGGTCGGAGGTTATGATCAGGAAGGAGCTGGTGACATGGATTACTGTTTGTAGTTCACCATCTTGTAACAGTCCACCAGGATAGACTCAAAGCAATGGGGGTCAACCTCTTTCAGAGCAAAGATAAAACTTCTGTACACTGATATTTGTGTTGAATTAAAAAAAATTATATAAAGTACCTGTTTCATTAGGAACACCAACAGAAGACTACCTTCCTTAAATTCCTCATGTGTGTGAATGTTTTAAAAGGTCCTGTCTTCTCAGTTATAAATAGATACTAATTCATGACTCATTAGTAATGTGTTTTTTCTTAACTTTCCATCAGAGATCAAATAGTTAATACTTAAAAAATTTAGGGCAATTTATTTTCATCTCATGTGTGTGAATTTCTTTCTTTTTCTTTTCTTATCTTTTTTTGTGTTTTTTTCAAGACATGGTTTCTTTGTAGCTTTGGAGCCTGTCCTGGAACAAGCTCTTGTAGACCAGACTGGCTTCAAACTCCGTCTGCCTCTGCCTCATGAGAGCTGGGATTAAAGATGTGCACAGTTGTTGCCTGGCCGTGGATTTCTTTCTTTCATGTATGTGAATGCAGTGCCCACGAAGGCTACAAAGAAAACTTAGGAGGACATAAAACTAGAGTTATAGATGGTTGATAGCCTCCATGTTGATCCTGGGAGTTGAACCTTGTTCATCAAGAAGAGCAGCCAGGGCTTTTAACAGCTGAGTCATCTTTCCAGCCCCAAATCATTAATGTTTTTAAATAATAGTTAGAAACACAACAATTCACTTCATTTAGTTTCAAATTCATTTTTAAAATAAAGGGTAACAGATTTCTCCTTATTAGTCCTTTTCCAGAATTTTCTAGCAAATTTAGTACAAACTTGTGCAGGTTCTTCATGTAACGTGATTGTCAGTGAACTGGTGGTGTTCACATATGTGGCCAGTTTGCCAACCTTCTTCATGATGCAGTCTGATGCATGCCTGAATATAAACCTTTCCCATGCAATTGTTCAACAGAAGCCACTGACCAGTTCAATGTCAGGTATCTCTGTCAGATGATCTGCTGAAGATCAAAGGGCCTAAGGGAGGCCAAGGATGACTGTAAGCAAACTTGCCTGTAAGGCTACTTCAGGGTCAGGGAAAGTCACCGAGTCTAAAAATACCTCTTCAGTGAAGAGCCATACTGCCTGGAAAAGCCATCCAAAGCTCCACTTCTTTCTATTTCCCAGGATTCTTTTCAGGTAAATTCTTTCTTAACCAGTGATACTGAGTGCTGGACAGGAATCTTATGCCTACTCAATAAATGGTGCTTGTACAACTGTACATTCATAAGAAAGAAATTAGACCCGTTTCAGTAATCCCTGTGCAAAAGGTAACCAAAAGACCTTAATTTAAAACACCATTGCTCAAACTGCTAGAGGAAAATGCAGGGAGTGCTTGGGCAGATTCAGATTTATACTGGAACTCCCTGAAGGGAACTTTAGCAGCTCAGGAACCAGACCCCAGAACCAATACCCCCCCCCTCAAAAAGCAACAAGAAGTTGAAATGTTTCTTCATTGCAAACGAAACCATGAGCAGATTAAGCAGACAGCCCTCAGAATGGGGTCAAATCTTCTGCAGCTGTACTTCAGAGAGGGAGCAAATAAGAACTTTACAAAAAGCCATCATGAATCAACACACTTATAAACAAACAAATGAGCATATTGAATGAACTGATAGTTTTCAAGTGAGGAAACATTAATGGCCAATAAGTAATTAAAATGCCAACATATTTATTCATTAGGGCAATAAAAATTAAATCTACTTCGAGAATCCACCTAACCCCTAGACATAATAGCTATCTGCTAGAAATCTGAGGAGTAATGAAGAAGATTTAAGAAATGTATCTTATGCCTTGTATGTTGAATAAGCAAGAACAGCAATTATGGAAATAAGAGTGTAATGCTTTAAAATATTTCGCCATCAATAATGTCTGTGCACCATATATATGCCCAGTGCGTGCCCTTGAAGGCCAGATGAGGATGTTGGATCCCCATTAACTAGAGATACAAGCAATTGTGAGCAGCCATATGGTTGCTGGATTGAACCAGGGACTTCTAGAAGAGCAACCAGTGCATTTAACCACTGTGCCATTTCTTCTGTCTTTGACTAGTTCTCTCTCTCTCTCTCTCTCTCTCTCTCTCTCTCTCTCTCTCTATCTCTCTTTCTTTCTTTTTTAAAAGAAACAAACTCTCTTCCTTCATTATACATACCGAAGCAAGTTCCCACTCCCTACTCTCCTCCCATTCCTTCCACTTACTCTCCCACCCCACACCCATCCAATCCTCATAGAGGGTAAGGCACATTGCTTTTTGGAAGGTCCAAGGCCCTCTATACTATATAGAATGAGCAAGGTATCCATCGAAAGAGAATAGGTTCCCCCAAAGCCAGTGCAAGCAGTAGGGATAGATCCTGGTGAAACTGCCAGTGGCCCTTCAGTCTGTCCCAGCCATTCAACTGTCACATTCAGATGGACTAGTTTAATCCTATGCTTATTTCTTACCTGTCCAGCTGACAGTTGTGAGCTCCCATTAGCTCAGGTAGACCGTTTCAGTGGGTGTACCTATCAATGACTTGAATTCTTTGCTCATATTGTCGTTCCTCCCACTCTTCACCTGGCCTTTGGGAGCTCACTCCAGTGCTCTGATGCAGGTCTCTGCCTCTGTTTCCATCAGTTGCTGGATGAAAGTTCTATGGTGATATTTAAGATATTCATCAGTCTGAATACACAAGTCAAGATCAGGCCCCCTCTCCTCTATTGCTTAGGATCTTAGCTGGGGTCATCCTTGTGGATTCCTGGGAATTTCTCTAGCTCCAGATTTCTTGCTAATCCTATAATGGCTCCCTAAATCAAGGTATCTCTTTCCTTGCTCTCATCTCAGTCCTTCCTTCATCTTGACTCTTAAAAATTAAAAATAGAACTATCTTATGAAGTAGCAAGTCCATTGATGCTCATGTACCCAATTACTTCATATCCTCCCAAGAAGATAATTGCATACTGTGCTCCTTGCTGCTCTATTCAGGTTAGCAAGAAAATAGAACTGGCTAAGATTTCCATCAACAGATAATGAATAGGGACCTTGTGGTACAAGTACATAATGGAATTTCATTCTATTTTAAAGACAGATAAAATAATGAAAGTAGTAATAAATTGGGGTACCTAGAACCAGCCCAATAATAAGGTCAGTAATTAAAGTTAAGAAGGACAAAAACTTCATGCTCTCTTTCTCTCATATGTGGATCCTAGCCTATCGTCCCTTTCTTTTTCTCTCTATTGCTGTAGTAAGACACTGCGACAAAGGCAGATTATTAATGAAGACTTTGTCAGGGAGTTGCTTACATAAGTTCCATAGTGTTAGAGTCTGTAACCATCATGGTGGGAGCATAGCAATAGGCGTGCAGGCAGAGAAATTGCAGTTGTGACTGAGAGCTCACATCTTGAGACAAAGCCACAAGACAGAGAGAGAAACCTGAAAATGGCTTTTGTAACCTCAAAGCCCACCTCCAGTGACATATCTTGGACAACAAGGCCAGACCAACTAATACTTCCTACACAGTACCAACTGGTTACCAAGCATTCAAATATATGAGAATATGGTGACTCACTCTCATTGAATCCACCACGAAAGCAAATTTATGATGAGGTTTCTGGAATCACGAATAGTGTACTTTGATAGAATATCTGTACCACTGTTTGGTAGAATGGCTCTGTAGTCTACCATCACATCAGAATGTGAAACAATCTGTACATGCGGATCTCAAAAATGTAAGGGGCAACTGGCTCAGAACAACAAGGGTTAAGAAATGGAATATCATGAAACCCCACCACCCTGGAAAAAAAATACAAGGATGGTAGAGGAACATATAGGCAATAACATAGAGGAACAATAGGCAGGAGGCTTGGTCAGAGCCTTGGTCCCTTTCAGCTTTCTTCTTGGATACTTACAAGTCCGTGGTTCCTTGTGTGCTGTAGCATCAATTGTTTCCATGTTTTTGATGCTTTGGAGGTTTTTTCTTCTCAAGCTGGTCCTAGTAAAAACAAATTTAAAAAGAATATTTTGAAACTGTTCACTAGAAGGTCTTTTTTCTTTTTGGTTTTTCAAAACAGGGTTTCTCAGTAGCTATGGAGTCTGTCAAGGAGCTCATTCTGTAGAATAGCCTGGCCTTGAACTCACATGGAGGGGGAGGAGACCTTGAATGAATGGGATAGTTGAGATGGAGGAAGGACAGAGACGAGAACAAGGAAAGAGATATTTTGATTGAGGGAGACATTATGGGACTAGCAACAAATCTGGAACCAGAGAAATTCCCAGGAATCCACAAGGATGACCCCAGTAATAGAGGAGAGGGTGTCTGAACTGGCCTTGCCTTTTAGTCAGACTAATGAATATCTTAAATAACACCATAGAACTGCAACTGATGGAAACAGAAGCAGAGATCTGCATCGGAGCACTGAACTGAGCTCCCCAAGTTTAGCTGAAAAGTGAGAAGAGTGAGAATATGAGCAAAGAAGTCAAGACCACGATGGATATTTCACTGAAACAGTCTATATGAGCTAGTGGGAGCTTACCAACTCCAGCTGGACAGGGAAGGAAATAGCATAGGTCCAAACTAGAGCTAGTTCCAGGACAGGCTGCAAAGCTACAGAGAAACCCTGTCTCGAAAAACAAACAAATGAACAAAAAGAAAAAAAAAAAGAAAAGAAATTTTCAGGTCAATAATGCTACTAGTCACCACAAAGTGGCTATTATAGGCTGTTTCTGTAAACTCCATGGTGCTGTGGGATAATGTTCTTGTACACTGTAAAGATTTGTCACTCACATTTTTTTTTAATAAAACGCTGATGGCCCAGTAGCCAGACAAGAAGTATAGGTGCAGCAACCAGACTAGGAGAATTCTGGGAAGACGAAAGGAAGAGATACAGTTGTCATCCAGAAGCAAAGGAACCAAGATTGGAAAGCCTTACTGAGAAAAAGTACCAAGTCACACAGCTAAACATAGATTAGAATTATGGGTTAATTTAAATTGTAAAAGCTAGTTAGTAATAAGTATGAGCTAATAGGCCAAGTAGTTTATAAGCAATATAAGCCTTTGTTTGTTTCTTTGAGACTGAACAGCTGTGGGATTAGGTGGGACAGAAAATTCCATCTACACCAAGGCACTTGTTTAGGGTTAGAAAACATGATGCAAACCATGGACAACAGGGGTTCCAAGGTTCTAAGACAGAACAACCTATTAAAAAAAGAAAAGAAAGAAAATAAACTATTTTTTTCATTATACAAACCAATTCAAGTTCCCACTACCTATACCAGCAAGACAGGGAAGGAACAAAGGACAAAACTAGTCCCTTCGAATGTGGCTGACAGTTGCATGGCTGGGGCAGACAGATGAGCCACTGGCAGTGGCACCATGATTTATCCCTACCTCATGTACTGGTTTTTTGGAAACCTATTCTCTTTTGATGGATACCTTTCTCAGCCTAGATATAGTGGGGGGGGGGGGAGTGTTGGACCTTCCACAAAGCAATGTGTCTAACCCTCTATGAGGATTGGATGGGTGTGGGGTGGGAGAGTAAATGGACAAAATGGGAGGAGGAGAAGTAGTGGGAACTTGGATATATATATATATACTGAAAAAAGTTTGTTTTCTTTTGAAAAATAAATAAATAAGGGGGAAAAGAGCTAATCTAAGGCTTAAGAAATGGCACATAGGTTAAGTGCACTGGTCGCTTTTCTAGAGGTCCCTTGTTCAATTGCAACAACCATACGGCACTTCACAATTACTTGTAACACTAGTTAATGGGGATCCAACATCCTCATCTGGCTTTTAAGGGCACTCACTGAGCATATATATGGTGCACAGACATACATAAAGGCAAAGTATTTTAAAGCACAACACTCTGATTTCCATAATTACTGTGTTAGCTTATCCAATGTACAAGGAATAAGATACAGTTCTCAAATCCTCTTCAGTACTCCTCAGATTTCTAGCAGATAGCTATTGTGTCTAGGAGTTAGGTGGATTCTCAAAGTAGATTTAATTTTTATTGCCCTAATGAATAAATATGTTGGCATTTTAAAATACTTATTGGCCATTATTGTTTCCTCACTTGAAAACTATCAGTTCATTCAATATGCTCATTTGTTTATTTATAAGTTTGTTGGTTCATGATGGCTTTTTGTAAAGTTCTTATTTGCTCCCTCTCTGAAGTACAGCTGCAGAAGATTTGACCCCATTCTGAGGGCTGTCTGCTTGATCTGCTCATGGTTTTTGTTTTTTGTATTTTTTTGCTATTTTATTTTATTTTATTTTATTTTATTTTTTGTATTTCAACTTCTTGTTGTTTCTTTGGGTATTGGTTCTGGGGTCTGGTTCCTGCGCTGCTAAAATTCTCTTCAAGAAGTTCCAATATAAATCTGGATCTGCCCAAGCACTCCCTGCATTTTCCTCTAGCAGGTTGAGCATTTGGTGTTTTAAATTAAGGTCTTTTGGTTACCTTTTGCACAAGGATTACTGAAATGGGTCTAGTTTCTTTCTTCTGGATGTACAGTTATTTATTTATTTATTTATTTATTTATTTATTTATTTATTTATTTATTTATTTTGAGACAGGGTTTCTCTGTAACTTTGGAGCCTGTCCTGGAATTAGCTCTTGTAGACCAGGCTGGTCTCGAACTCACTGATATCCGCCTGCCTCTGCCTCTCAAGTGCTGGGATTAAAGGCATGCACCACCACTGCCAAGCCTGGATGTACAGTTTTGACAGCACCATTTATTGAGTAGCATAAGATTTCTGTCCAGCACTCAGTATCACTGGTTAAGAAAGAATTTACCTGAAAAGAATCCTGGGAAATAGACAGAAAGAAATGGAGCTTTGGATGGCTTTTCCAGACAGTATGGCTCTTCACTGAAGAGGTATTTTTATACTTGGTAACTTTCCCTGACCCTGAAGTAGCCTTACAGGCAAGTTTGCTTGCAGTCATCCTTGACCTCCCTTAGGCCCTTTGATCTTCAGCAGTTCATCTGACAGAGATACCTGACATTGAACTGGTCAGTGGCTTCTGTTGGACAATTGCATGGGAAAAGTTCCTATTTGGCATGCATCAGACTGCATCATGAAGAAGGTTGGCAAACTGGCCACATATGTGAGCACCACCAGTTCACTGACGACCACCTTACATGAAGAACCTGTACAAGTATGCACTAAATTAGCTAGAAAATTCTGGAAAAGGACTAATAAGGAGAAATCTGTTGCCCTTTATTTTAAAAATGCATTTGAAATTAATGAAGTGAATTGTTGTGTTTCTAACTGTTATTCAAAAATATTAATGATTTGGGGCTGGAAAGATGACTCAGCTGTTAAAAGCCCTGGCTGCTCTTCTTGATGAACAAGGTTCAACTCCCAGGATCAACATGGAGGCTATCAACCATCTATAACTCTAGTTTCATGTCCTCTCAATTTTCTTTGTAGTCTTCGTGGGCACTGCATTCACATACATGAAAGAAAGAAATTCATGGCTGGGCAGCAATTGTACACATCTTTAATCCCAGGTCTCACGAGGTAGAGGGAGGCAGATCTCTATATGAGTGTGAGGCCCCAGTCTGGTTTACAAGAGCTGGTTCCAGGACAGGCTCCAAATCTACAAAGAAACCCTGTCTTGAAAAAAACACACAAAAAAGAAAAGAAAAGAAAAAGAAGAGATTCACACATATGAGATGAACAAATTGCCCTAAAATTTTTAAGTATTAACTATTCCATCTCAGACAGAAAGTTAAGAAAAAATACAATACTAACGAGTCATGAAATTGTATCTAATTATGATTGAGAAGACATCAACAGACATGAGCTGGGATAAACAGTTTCCATTTTGAATATTCCATCTGTATTTGTCAGATACATTGTTGGCCCATCAGAATATTAGCAATTTAGCAAAGCAAACAATATCTGCTCTGGTCAGTCACCTTTGACTCTGTTGGTCTTCAAGGACCATGCCATGCATGAGGCCAAATTGATCAGGGTGGTGGGTTCTGCCATTCGGAGCCATGGAGACAATCAGGCACAGGCCACGGCCTAGGGCAATATCTGCCACATGGACCCAAGGAGGCTGGAATCGTGGCTTGTGTCTATGACTCCTATTGTCACTGAGGGCTACATAGTTGCCTGAGATCTGGTTAGCCACCTGGGACCATGCTGCCACTAGAGCAGTGCTGATCTAGATGGCCTGTGCTGTCACCAGGGCCATGGTGGTGTTGGCCCCAAACTGTTACTAATGGGTATGTTCTCCATTACTATTAACCTGAGCTGGGGTCTAAAACAACTCCTAGGCATAACTCATAGTTCTAGCTGTGAAACATATCTTTGTATATATTTTTATTCATCAAAGTTCTGTATAAGCTTACATTATTATCAATTAGATGGCACAGCTTAGGGAGAACATCATCTTCATAACAATCTACAGGTAAAAATTACCAGTGGAATGGGATGTATCTATGAGAAAAAAACATCACCTTACAGGTAGTGAGGAATCTCCCCACACCCAATTTAGCCATGCCAGGTATCAGAGGATTGCAAGAGCAAACATGTAAAGGGCACAGAAGAAGTAAGATACATTCTAGGAAACCAGTCCCAGTGTCATTGTCGATGGCTTCTCGGAAAGACTGCAGGCCAGCCACATTCAGAAAATCCGGCCACATTCAGAGAATCTGGTTGGATCACATGCTCGTTCAGTCACGGTCCATCTGGCCTTGGTAAACTCTGGTTTCCTCTGCATATACTGGATTTTTGGGATCCAGTCTGTTTGGATGCTCACCTTCCTGGACCTGGAGTGAGGGGGGAGGAACTTGGACTTCCCACAGGGCAGGAGACCCTGACTTCCCTAGGGGACAAAGAGGGAGGAGGAGAGGGAGGGGGGGAGTGGGAGGGCGTTGGGAGGAGGGGCGTAAATGGAAACTTTTTATAATTTAATAAAATTACAAAAAAAAAAAGATACATTCTAGGGACTTTGATCTCGGGGGACTTGCCTAACCAAAATTTATCCATCAGGGGGTAGCCTCCTGGTGAACTGACACCTTAAACCTCAATCTCTACCCTACTGTCCTTCTGTCATGGCCATCGGCATGTCATCCAGTTCCCAAATAAAGCACTCAGATATGGATTATTACATATAAATGCCCAGGTTATTTGGCATATTCCTAGCCAGCTATCCTTAACTTTAATTTTGCCATCTACCTTTTGCCTCTGGACTTTTTCCTTTTTTAGTTCTGTGTATTTTACTTTCACTCTCCCTCTGTGAGTCCCCGTGAGGTTGGGTGACTGGGCCCTAGTGTCCTCCTCTGCTTGTTCTCTTATTCCTCCCTCTCTTGCTATTTTTCTCCTTCCATCTATTGTCTTTGACTGCCAGCCCTGCTTATCCCTTCTTGTCCAGCTATCAGCCCTTCAGCTCTTTATTAGACCAATCAAGTGTTTTTGACAGCAAAGTAACACATCTTCACAGAGTTTAACAAGTGAAACAAAAAAATGCAACAGTATTTTCATCATTAAAGCAAATGCTCCACAGCATGAACAAATGTAACACACCTTGAAATAATATTCTACAATGAGAGAAAAATATAGTAAGGAAAGATGATCCCACCTTTCACCATAAGCATGCACCTCACCTAACTAGTTAGGAAGCAAACTAGACCTGACTCTTGGGTAGGGAACACAGGTGAATCAACCATGAGAGTATGAGTGCAGGAAATCCATTGCTCACCCTCATCTACCATTCAGTGGCACAGGTGGGAGAAAGATGCCCTCCCTATTCCACCCATCACTACCTGTGGCAAGTGAGAGATCTGGCCACTGGGTACTGATCATGAGAGAATCAGCCCTGCCACTTCAGCTATAGCAGACAGAAAACTGAACCCTGCACCTGACCTTCACAACACAATCAAGCTGACTCCATTGTCAGGGATGCATGTTTCCCAGCCCTGAGGGCATGAAAGCAGGAGAGCTGACACACTATCACCCCTTCATATCACCCCTACAGCAATAAGAAAAAAGGGCACCTAACCTTGCCTGGGCAAAAGCATAGCGCTGGCTCTGTCAGTATGAGTGAGGGGACCTGAATCTGAGGACCCAAGAGCAGGAGTACTTGTCCCACTCCTTGCTGAAAGCTGCATCAGATGAGTAGTGAGTAGTGAAAATGAGGGAAAGCTAGCAAACTGTCCAACCCACCTACCAACCAGGCCCAGTACCAAGACTATGAGTTTGCCCACCTGTTGGTTCCTCCCCACTTTGAGGACCACCAGTCAGGTTCCCACATTGTGGCTACATCTGTTGGGGTCCAGACTAGATGGGTTTGTACATTCCAGAATATGGTGTGTGGATTAGAAATGCTAGGCAGAAGGAATAGAGACACTGAAGAAAAAGACAGATACTTCTTCTACGATACATACTGCGTTTCCATGATCCAAAACACAGAGTAATTATCTCTTCGATACCTGAAAGATCAAGTAATTATATCCTGAATTAAGTATTCTGTTGTTTAGTCAGAATATGCAGCAACTACATCTTAGGCCAAGAATCCTTAGGCAGTCACATCCTGTGACAACCTTGAAGGAGCAAGAATAGGACTAAATTCTTGATCAAGGTGGAACAGACCCACATCCATGGACTCTGAAACCAATCCCAATATCCACCACATTTGTGAACCATTGGGGCATGTGAAGTGAACAAATATACAGATCCCAAACAACTGTATCTCCATAACACAGGAGAACAGGATATTCAAGAGGAGCCCCAGTGAGAGCCCATTATCAGTGGTGTAGTAGAAGGCAGAGGCCTTGACCCAGACCAGTGACTTATGACAATGAACACTTGTAAGTAAAGATGAAAGGATTAAAGGGTAAATTGAGTGACTCAAAGGCCCTCACTGAAACTTCCCCAACAAGATTCTTCTTTTTTTTCTTCTATTTTTTGCTTTTCTTTATTTTCTTAGTCTTTTTTAAATCTGGTTTTGATTTGGGGAAAGAGAAGGGATGTGATGGGACAGAGATATTTGGGAACAGAATGCATGATGTGAAATTCACAAAGAATCAATAAAAGGAAAAATATCAGCTATAGGCTTCCAATATTATTTGGTGAAATTTTAGCTTAGAATTTCATAGGAGCTAGTCTTCTCCTAAGCTATTACATTTCAAAGATTTGACAGAAGAGAAAATAAGGGGCTGGCTCAGACACAAAGGTTGTTGGTAATAACTATTAAGTGGAATAGTGGTAATTCAAGAAAAAATATGCTCTTGATCCCCAACAAGCCTATGACACATAGACAAGAAGTCCTAATAAGTCAATAAACCTTCAAATTCTTCAACACATGTGTGTTTTGCTCCAGCATAACAAATTTTGCAATACTAAATACTGAATATGATTTGCATAAACATGTTGCTCCACATACTGAGTCTTCCATTCAAGTGTTAAATGGCTGGTAGACAAGCCTGAACATAAGGTATCTGGAGTCTCCAATAATGTGTTAGGAGCCTTAATTGTCCTGTAGGGTCAATATCCCAGAGAAATTCAGACCCACCCATGATAATGGCACTTATGGCTTTTTCCTGTTTTTATGCCTATTCCACTTTTTAAAAGAAGTGGATGTGAGATCTGGAAATCCTTCTTGGGATAAGAAATGTATTCACACAAGAAAAAAGACCATTCCGCTATGCAAGCAAAGGATTGCCTCCATGCAAGTCCTTTTTCCAACACATTTCTGTATATTCTGTATATTCATATTTTATTATAGGACAACTATGGTCATTAGTCTGTTTTCAGATTGTCTCTATAATATATGTCAAGTCTCGGTGGATATTCATTGCTCCAGGATTATTTTACGTATCTGAGTCACAGAAAGAATTTCAGTTTGAAGGTGTAAGTCACAAACAATCCCACACCAGTTTGGAATTATGATTAATATAATGTTATTTTTTTCAAAGGGGAAAAAACTTACAGATTACCATCCCAGATAACAGCTCCTCTGCGTGATCAGGAAAGGAGTCTAGGAGCCGGAAGTGGAGCCGGAAGCCAGAGAGAGAATGGAGGACAGTCGCTGCTTTTTTAAAGAGAGAGAGACCACACCCCAATGGGCTGGTATCTCAGCAGCTATTGGCTGAAGAAGCAGAAGGAGCTCCAGCAGCATCAGTTAATACTAGGTATCAGGTTAGTAATTATATTTCAACAGGTGTTAATTATCCTGCAACATATAGAAATTTTCAGGTCAGTAATGCTACCATTTGCCACAAGGTGGCAATCACAGGCTGTTTCTGTAAACTCCAAGATGCAGTGGGATAATACTCTTGTACATTGTAAAAAGTTGTCACTCACATTTTTTAATTAAAACTCTGATTGGCCAGTAGCCAGGCAGAAAGTATAGGCGGGGCAACTAGACTCGGAGAATTCTGGGAAGAGGAAAGGTAGAGACGCTGTATCATCCAGATGGAAAGGAATCAAGATGAGAATGCCTTACTGAGAAAAAGTACCAAGTCACATGACTAAACATAGATTAGAGTTATTGGTTAATTTAAATTGTAAGAGCTATTTATTAATAAGTCTGAGCTAATAGACCAAACAGTTTATAATTAATATAAGCCTCTGTGTATTTCTTTGAGATTGAACAGCTGCAGGATAAGAAGGGACAAAAACTTTTATCTACACCAATGCAATTGCGTAGGGTTAGAAAACATGACCCAAACCATTGACAACAGAGGTTCCAAGGTACTAAGACAGAACATCCTTTTAAAAAACAAAAAGAAAGGAAACAAACTATCTTTTTTTCATTGTACATACCAAGCCAAGTTTCCACTCCCTACCCTCCTCCCATTCCCTCCACTTACCTCTTCACCCAACCCCCATCCACTCCATACAGAGGGTAGGGTACATTGCTCTGGGGAAGGTCCAAGGCCCTCCCTACTATATCTAGGCTGAACAAGGTATCCTGGAACTAGCTCTTGTAGACCAGGTTGGCCTCAAACTCACAGAGATCTGCCTGTCTCTGCCTCCTGAGTGTTGGGATTAAAGGCATGTTTCACCACTGCCTGACTCTGGTGTGAAAATTTCTTTATGCTGCAGGATAATTGACACCTGTTGAAATCTAATTACTAACCCAATAGCTAGTATTAATTGAGATATTTTCTGTGACTCAAATATATAAAATAATCCTGGAGCAATGAACATCCACTGAGACTTGAGAGATATTATAGAGACAATCTGATAACAGACTAAAGACCATAATTGTTCCATAATAAAATATGAATAGTTTATACAGTAATGTATTGAAAAGAGGATTGCATGGAGGCAATCATTTGCTTAAATAACTGAATGGTCTCTTGTAGGGATACATTTCTTATCCCAAGAAGGATTTCCAGATCTCACATCCACTTCTTTTAAAAAGTGGAATAGCCATAAAAACAAGAAAAAGCTGTAAGTGCCATTATCAAGGGTGGGTCTGAATTTCCCTAGGATATAGACCCTACAGGACAATTAAGGCTCCTAACACATTATTGGAGACTCCAGATACCTTATGTTCAGGCTTGTCTACCATCCATTTAACACTTGAATGGAAGACTCAGTGTGTGGAGCAACATGTTTATGCAAATTATATTCAGTCTTTAATATTGCAAAATTTGTTATACTGGAGCAAAACATACATGTGTTGAAGAATTTGAAGGTTTATTGACTTATTAGGACTTCTTGTCTATGTGTCATAGGCTTGTTGGGGATCAAGAGCAAATTTTTTCTTGAGCTCCCACTATTCCACTTAATAGCTATTACCAACAACCTTTGTGTCTGAGCCAGCACCTTATTTTCTCTTCTGTTAAATCTTTGAAATGTTGTAGCTTAGGAGAAGACTAGCTTCCATGAACTTCTAAGCTAAAATGTCACCAGATAATTTTGTAAACATATAGCTGGATCCAGAGAGGTGAGTGGGTGCTCGCCCGCCTGGGCGGTCTGTCCCAGAAGAAAGCACAGCCCCTCCCCCCTCAACTTCTGCAGCAGGGTCTTTGGTATTCCATGGGACCCCTCCCTGCCCCCACTGCTGCCATCCTTTTGTCTCCTGGGTCCCTGGAATACCAGATGTCCCTGTTTCAGTGCTGAGGAGTCCTATCCAGAGAGTGCTGAGGAGTTCTATCCAGAGAGTGCTGAGGAGTTTCATCCAGAGAGGAGGAGATGGGCAGGCGCCAATGAAAGAATTCCTCCAACAACCTGAAAGGCAACATGACATCACCAGAATCCAGGGATCATGAAACTAGAAGAATTGAACACCCTACTCCAGAAGAAATAGAACAATTCGACTCTAAGCGGATCTTTATGAAAATAATAGAGGAACTTAAAAAGGAGGTGAAAATCTGCCGTAAAGAAATGGAAGATAAGTATAACAAAACGATTGAGGAAATGAGTAAAGAAATGGAAGAGAAATATACCAAAAAGTTTGAAGAAATGAGTAAATCCGTAAATGAAATTCTGGGAAACCAAAAAAAAAACAATCAAACAGGTAATGGAAACAGTTCAAGATCTGAAAACTGAAATGGAGTCAATGAAGAAAACACAAACT
The DNA here is from genome assembly GCF_982192425.1 of Myodes glareolus. NCBI lineage: Eukaryota > Metazoa > Chordata > Mammalia > Rodentia > Cricetidae > Myodes > Myodes glareolus. Next base: position 77,599,443 of record NC_142026.1, read on the forward strand.
GAGAGCCGGCTGGGTATGGAAAATCTAGGTAAGCGAACAGAGACTTCAGAAACAAGCATAACCAACAGAATACATGAGATAGAAGAAAGAATCTCAGACTCTGAAGACACCATAGAGAAAATAAATACTCTGACCAAAGAAAACAGGAAATCCAACAAATTCTCATCACAAAACATTCAGGAAATGTGGGACACAATAAAAAAACCAAATCTAAGAATAATAGGGGTAGAAGAAAGAGAATTGCAGATCAAAGATCCAGAAAATATATTAAACAAAATTATAGAAGAAAACTTCCCCAACCTAAAGAACGATATCCCTATGAAGGTTCAAGAAGCATACAGAACACCGAATAGACTAGATAAAAAAAAATCCCCTCACTATATAATAATCAAAACACAAAACATTCAGATTAAAGAAAGAATATTAAGAGCTGCAAAGGAAAAATATCAAGAAACTTATAAAGGTAAACCTATCAGACTTACACCAGACTTCTCTATGGGAACCATGAAAGCCAGAAGGTACTGCAGGAACTAAGAGACCATGGATGCAAGCCCAGACTACTATACCCAGCCAAGCTATTGTTTACTATCAACGGAGAAAACAAAATATTCCAGGATAAAAACAAATTTAAACAATACATAGCTACAAATCCAGCCTTACAGAAAGTTTTAGAAGGCAAATCACAACCCAAGGAATCCAACATTCCCAACACCGCCTACAATAACTCAGACATCTAGCGACCCTTCACAAGCACAACTCAAAGAAGGGAAACACACACACTCTACTACCCCCCCCCCCAAAAAAATAACCGGAGTCAACAACCACTGGTCATTAATATCACTTAATATCAATGGACTCAATTCACCTATAAAAAGGCACAGACTTAGAGATTGGATACGAAAACAGGATCCAATATTCTACTGTTTACAAGAAACACACTTCAAACACAAAGACAGACATCTACTCAGAGTAAAGGGCTGGGAAAAGGTTTTCCAAGCAAATGGACCTAAGAAACAAGCTGGTGTGGCCATTCTAATATCTAACAAAATTGACTTCAAACTAAAATCTATCAGTAGAGATAGAGATGGACATTTCATACTCATAACAGGAACAATTCATCAGGAGGAAGACTCAATCCTGAATATCTATTCCCCTAATATAAAGGCACCCACTTATGTAAAAGAAACACTTCTAGCACTGAAGGCAGTCATCAAACCACACACACTAATAGTAGGGACTTCAACACACCTCTCTCACCAATGGACAGGTCAATCAGACATAAATCCAACAGAGAAATAAGAGAATTATTGGAGGTATTGAATCAAATGGACTTAACAGATATCTATAGAACATTCCACCCAAATAGGAAAGAATATATCTTCTTCTCTGCAGCCCATGGAACCTTCTCAAAAATTGACCATATACTCGGTAACAAAGCAAACTTCCACAGATACAAAAAAAAATTAGTAACCACCTGTGTCTTGTCAGATCACCATGGATTAAAGTTAGAATTCAACAACAATGCTACCCCCAGGAAGCCTACAAACTCATGGAAGTTGAACTGTCAACTATTAAATCACCCCTGTGTCAAGGAAGAAATAAAAATAGAAATTAAAGTCTTCCTTGAATTTAATGAAAATAAAGACACAACATACTCAAACCTATGGGACACTATGAAAGCATTGCTAAGAGGAAAGTTCATAGCACTAAGTGCCCAATTAAAGAAAATGGAGAAAGCACACATTGGAGGCTTATCAGCACACTTGAAAGCTCTAGAAAAAAAAGAAGTGGATCCACCCAGGAGGAATAGAAGATTGGAAGTAATCAAACTGAGGGCTGAAATCAACAAAAAAGAAACACAGAAAACAATTCAAAGAATCAATGAAACAAAAAGTTGGTTCTTGGAGAAAATCAACAAGATTGACAAACCCCTAGCCAAACTAATCAAACGGCAGAGAGAGAACATGCAAATTAATAAGATCAGAAATGAAAAGGGGGACATAACCACAGACACAGAGGAAATTCAGAGAATCATTAGATCTTACTACAAAAGTCTGTATGCCACAAAATTAGAAAATGTAAAAGAAATGGACATTTTTTAAGATAAATACCATATACCAAAGTTGAACCAAGACCAGGTGAACAATCTAAATAGACCTGTCAGTCGTGAAGAATTAGAAGCTGTTATCAAAAAACTCCCTACCAAAAAAAGCCCAGGACCAGATGGTTTCAATGCAGAATTCTACCAGAACTTCCAGGAAGAGCTAATACCTATACTCCTTAATGTATTTCACAATATAGAAACAGAAGAGTCATTGTCAAACTCTTTCTATGAAGCTACAGTTACCCTAATACCAAAACCACACAAAGACACAACCAAGAAAGAGAATTACAGGCCAATCTCACTCATGAACATCGACGCGAAAATTCTCAACAAAATCCTGGCAAACCGAATCCAAGAACACATTAGAAAAATCATCCATTATGATCAGGTGCGCTTCATTCCAGAGATGCAGGGCTGGTTCAACATACGCAAATCTATCAATGTAATCCATAATATAAATAAACTGAAAGAAAAAAACCACATGATCATTTCATTGGATGCTGAAAAAGCATTTGACAAAATTCAACACCCATTTATGATAAAGGTGTTGGAGAGACTGGGGATACAAGGATCATACCTAAATATAATAAAAGCAATATACAGCAAGCCGACAACTAACATCAAACTGAATGGAGAGAAACTCAAAGCCATTCCACCAAAATCAGGAAGACGACAAGGCTGTCCAAGGTATGTCCACTGTTCATACCTCTTCAATATAGTGCTTGAAGTCCTAGCAATAGCAATAAGACAACATAAGGGGATCAAGGGGATTCGAATTGGAAAGGATGAAGTTAAACTTTCATTATTTGCAGATGATATGATAGTATACATATGAGACCCCAAAAACTCTACCAAAGAACTCCTACAGCTGATAAACACCTTTAATAATGTGGCAGGATACAAGATCAACTCCAAAAAAATAGGTTGCTCTCCTATACACAAAGGATAAAGAAGCAGAGAGGGAAATCAGAGAAACATCACCTTTCACGATAGCCACAAATAGCATAAAATATCTTGGGGTAACTCTAACCAAGGAAGTGAAAGACCTATTTGACAAGAACTTTAAGTCTTTAAGAAAGAAATTGAGGAGCACACCAGAAAATGGAAAGACCTCCCCTGTTCTTGGATTGGGAGAATCAACAAAGTAAAAATGGCAATTCTACCAAGAGCAATCTATAGATTCAATGCAATCCCCATCAAAATTCCATCATACTTCTTCACAGACCTTGAGAGAACAACAATCAAGTTTATATGGCAAAACAAAAAACCCAGGATAGCCAAAACAATCTTATACAAGAAAGGAACTTCTGGAGGCATTACCATCCCTGACTTCAAACTCTATTACAGAGCGACAGTATTGAAAACAGCTTGGTATTGGCATAACAACAGAGAAGTCGACCTATGGAATCGAATAGAAGACCCGGATATTAACCCATAAACCTATGAACACCTGATTTTTGACAAGGGAACTAAAGGCATACAATGGAAGAAGGAAAGCATCTTTAACAAATGGTGCTGGCATAACTAGATGTCAACCTGTAGAAGAATGAAAGTAGATCCATATCTATCACCATGCACAAAACTCAAGTCCAAATGGATTAAAGACATCAACATTAATCTGACCACTTTGAACCAAATAGAAGAGAAAGTGGGAAGTAGTCTACAGGATATAGGCACAGGAGACCACTTCCTAAGTAGAACCCCAGTAGCACAGACAATAAGAGAAGCAATGAATAAATGGGACCTCCTGAAACTGAGAAGCTTCTGTAAAGCAAAGGACACTGTCAGTAAGACAAAAAGACTACCTTCTGACTGGGAGAAGATCTTCACCAACCCCTCATCAGACAAAGGTCTGATATCCTAAATATGCAACGAACTCAAGAAGCTAGATACTAAAACTCTAATTAACCCAATTAAAAAATGGGGTACTGAACTGAACAGAGAACTCACAACAGATGAACTTCGAATGACCAAAAGACACTTAAGGTCATGCTCAACCTCCTTAGTGATCAGGGAAATGCAAATCAAAACCACTTTGAGATACCATCTTACACTTGTCAGAATAGCTAAACTTAAAAACGCCAATGATAGCCTATGCTGGAGAGGATGTGGTGTGAGGGGAACACTCATCCATTGTTGATGGGAATGCAAACTTGTGCAGCCACTTTGGAAATCAGTGTGGCGGTTTCTCAGGAACCTGGGAGTCAACCTCCCTCAGGACCCAGCAATTCCACTCTTGGGAATATACCCAAGAGATGCCCTATCATACTACAAAAGCATTTGTTCAACTGTGTTCATAGCTGCGCTATTTGTAATAGCCAGAACATGGAAACAACCTAGGTGCCCCTCAATAGAAGAATGGTTAAAGAAGGTGTGAAATATATACACATTAGAGTTTTACTCAGCGGAAAAAACAATGACATCTTGAATTTCGCATGCAAATGGATGGAAATAGAAAACGCTTTACTGAGTGAGGTGACCCAGACCCAAAAAGGGGAATATGGTATGTACTCACTCATAAGTGGATTCTAGCCATAGTTAAAGATCTTTGAGCCTATAATTCGCGATCCTAGAGAAGCTAAATAAGAAGGTAAACCTGAAGAAAATCATATAGTTATCCTCCTGGATATAGGAAGTAGTCAAGATTGCAAGGCAAACTTGGGTGCACGGGGGTGGTGTGTGAGGGGTGGAGGTAAGGGGAGATGGTTAGAGAGAGGGGAGAGGGGGAGGATTGGGGATGGCGTGGGGGAATGAGATGGGCGGGAGGATGGATGGATATGGGAGCAGGCAAGTATATATTTCAACTAAGGGAGTCATTTTAGGGTTGGCAAGAGACTTGTTTCTGGAGGGGTTCTCAGGCCCAAGGAGAGGTTCCCAGATTCTTCCCTGGGCAGCAGAGGAGAGGGTGCCTGAACTGGCATTGGCCCGTAACCATACTGATGAATATTTTGCATATCACCATAGAACCTTCATCTGGCGATGGATGGAGATAGAGACAGAGACACATATTGGAACACTGGAATTAACTCCCTAGGTCCAAATGAGAAGCAGAAGGAGAGAAAACGTGAGCAAGATAGGCAGGACCAGAGGGTGCCTTCATCCGACGATGGATGGCGATACAGACGGAGACCCACATTGGAGCACCGGACTGAGCCCCCCAAGGTCCAAATGAGGAGCAGAAGGAGGGAGAACATGAAAAAGGAAATCAGGACCGCGAGGGGTGCATTTACGCACTGATACAAGGGTACTGATCGAATGAGAGCTCACCAAGGCCAGCAGGACTGGGACTGAACGAGCATGTGATCAAACCGGATTCTCTGAATGTGGCTGACATGGGGGCTGACTGAGAAGCCATTGACAATGGCACTAGGTCTTGTTCCGTCTGCATGTACTGGCTGTTTGGGATCCTAGTCTTTGGATGCTCACTTTCCTAGACCGGGAGGGAGGGGGGAGGAACTTAAACTTCCCACAGGGCAGGAAATCCTGACTGCTCTTTGTACTGGAGAGGGAGGAGGAGAGGGAGTGGGGGGGGGCAGAAGAGAGAGTGGGGGCAATGGGAGGGTATGGGGAGGAGGGGAGGAAGAGGATATTTTTATAAACAAACAAATTAAAAAAAATAAAAAATAAAAAATAATAAAAAACATATAGCTGATATTTTTCCTTTTATTGACTCTGTGAATTTCACACCATGCATTCTGATCCCAAATATCCCCTCCCACATAGTTCTCTGCACTTACTACCTCCCCCAAATCAAAACCAGATTAAAAATAACAAATAAAACAAAGAAAAACTCGACAAAAATCACAATAGATAAAAAAGAAGAATCTTGTTAGGGAAGTTGCAGTCAGGTCTATTGAGTCACCCAATTTACCCTTTAATCCTTTCATCTTTACTTACAAGTGTTCATTGTCATAAGTCACTGGTCTGGCTCAAGACCTCTGTCTTCCACTATACCACTTATAATGGGATCTCACTAGGGCTCCTCTTGGATATCCTGTTGTCTGAGTCATGGGGATTCTGCTGTTTTGGATCTGTATACTTCTTCATTTCACATGCCCCATTGGTTTTAACATGTGGTGGATTGGTGTGGGTGTTGGCGCCCATGAATGTGAGTCTGTTCCACCTTGACCAAAGAATTCAGTTATATGCTTGTCTTTCAAGGTTGTTAAAGGAGGTTTGATCTGGGATGAGACTGACTAAGGATTCTTGACTTAAGATGTAGTTGCTGCAACAGGATACTCATAGTCTTGGTACTGGGCCTGGTTGGTAGGTGGGTTGGACAGTTTGCTAGCTTTCCCTCATTTTAACTACTCACTACTCATCTGATGCAGCTTTCAGCAAGGAGTGGGACAAGTACTCCTGCTCTTGGGTCCTCAGATTCAGGTCCCCTCACTCATACTGACAGAGCCAGCGCTATGCTTTTGCTCAGGCAAGGTTAGGTGCCCTTTTTTCTTATTGCTGTAGGGGTGATATGAAGGGGTGACAGTGTGTCAGCTCTACTGCTTTCCTGTCCTCAGGGCTGGTACACTTGTGCCCCTGACAATGGAGTCAGCTTGATTGTGTTGAACAGGTTGGGTTCAGGGTTCAGTTTTCTGTCACCTACAACTGGAGGGGCAGGGCTCATTTTCTCATGACCAGTACCCAGGGTTCTGTTTCTCACTTGCCACAGGTAGTGATGGGTGCAATAGAGAGGGCATCTTTCTCTTACGTGTTTCACTGCATGGTATATGAGGGTGGGCATTGGGTCAGCTCTCCTGCATTCATGCTTTCATGCTGGGTTCCCCTACCCCAAGGTCAGGTCTAGTTTGCTCTCAACTAGTTAGGTGAGGTGCATGCTTATGGGGAGGAGTGTGATCATCTTTCCCAACTGCAGGGGCAAGCTCTCTCATTGTAGAATATTATTTTTAGGTGTGTTACATTTGTTCATGCTGTGAAATCTTTGCTTTAATGATGAAAAATATGTTACATGTTTATGTTCTATTTGTTTAACTCTGTGAAGATGTGTTACTTTGCTGTCAAAAACACTTGATTGGTCTAATAAAGAGCTGAAGGGCTGATAGCTGGACAAGAAGAGATAAGCAGGACTGGCAGTCAGTGACAATAGATGGAAGGAGAATAGGAGCAAGAAAGGGAGGAATAAGAGAACAAGCAGAGGAGGACACTAGGGCCCAGTCACCCAGCCTCACGGGGACTCACAGAGGGAGAGTGAAAGTAAAATACACAGACGTAAACAAGGAAAAAGTCCAGAGGCAAAAGGTAGATGGCAAAATTAAAGTTAAGGATAGCTGGCTAGAAATAAGCCAAACTAATCCAAGCATTTATAAGTGATAATTCACATCCGTGTGATCTATTGGAAAGTGGATGGCTTGCCGATGGCCATGCCAGAGGGACAGCAGGGTGGTGATTGTGGTTTAAGGTGTCAGTCCACCAGAAGATTTCCTCCAGATGAATAAATCTTGGTTAGACAAAACCCCTGAGATCAAAGACCCTGGAATGTATCTTGCTTCTTCTGTGCCCTTTACAAGTTTGCTGTTGCAATCCTCTGATACCTGGCATGTCTAAACTGGGAGTAGGGAGATTCCTCACTACCTGTAAGGTGATGTTTTTGTCTCATGGAAGCATCCCATTCCACTGGTCCTTTTTACCTGTAGATTGTTATGAAGATGATGTTCTCCCTAAGCTGTGCCATCTAATTGATATTGATGTTAGCTTATACAGAACTTTAATGAATAAAAATATATACAATTTCGAGTATTGTTGGCATATTCCTTTAATTCCAACACTCCAGAGGCAGAGGTGGGTGCATCGCCGTGAGTTCGAGGCCAGCATGGTCTATAAGAGCTAGTTCCAGAAAAGGGTCCAAAGTTACAGAGAAACCCTGTATTGGAAAAAAAAAACAAAAAAACAACCATATATGGATATGTTTTACAGCTAAGCCTATGAGTTATGGCTAGGAGCTGTTTCAGACCATAGCTCAGGTTGATGATAAAGGAGAACATGCCTGTTGGTAGCAATTTGGGGCCAGATATCACCATGGCCCTAGTGACAGCACTAGTCACCCAGATCAGCACTGCCCTAATGACAGCACGGTTCCAGACCTCAGGCACCTGCATATCCCTCAGTGGCAATTGGAGCCATTGACACCACCCATGACCTCCTCTGGGCCATGAGGCAGACATGGTCTAGGTAGTGGCCTGTGCCTGAATGTCTCCTTGGCTCCAAGTTTCAGAACCCACCACCCAGATCCACTTGGTCTCATGCATGACCTGGTCTTTGAAGACCAACAGAGTCAAAGGTGACTATTCAGAGCAGATATTTCTTTGCTTTGCTAAGTTGCTAATATTCTAATGTACCAACAATGTTTCTTACAAATACAGATAGAACACTCTAAATGGAAACAGCTTATCCCAGCTCATGTCTGTTTCTGTTACAAATGCCATTACCAAAAGGAACATGTGGAGGGAAGGGTTATTTTAGCTTATAGCTTACAGTCTGTCTTGGAAGGAAGTAGGAATCTAAAGACAGGAATTACAGCAGAGACTATAGTAGAATTCTACTTAGTGGATTTTTCTTCCTGGCTTTTTCAATCTGCAATTTTTTAAAAATGTAAAACATTGCATATTTATATTTTTTTAAGATTTTACTGGAGTTTATTTCTTGAATATTATTCTTTTTCTCCTTTTATTTAAAAAATTTACTTATTTATTTATTTATAAAACTTTCCACTTCCTCCCCTCCTCCCAATACCCTCTGATTCCCCCCACTCCCTCTCCTCCTCCTCTCCAGTCCTAAGAGCAGTCAGTGATTCCTGCCCTGTGAGAATTTCAAGTTCCTCCCCCCTCCCTCCAGGTCTAGGAAGGTGAGCATCCAAACAGACTAGGATCCCAAAAAGCCAGTACATGCAGACGAAACAAGACCCAATGCCACTGTCAATGGCTTCTCAGTCAGCCCCCATGTCAGCCACATTCAGAGAATCCGGTTTGATCACATGTTTGTTCAGTCCCAGTCCTGCTGGCCTTGGTGAGCTCTCATTAGATCAGTCCCCTTATATCAGTGGTTAAACGTACCCCTACCGGTTCTGACTTCCTTTTTCATTTTCTCCCTCCTCCTGCTCCTCATTTGGACCTTGGGGGCTCAGTCCAGTGCTCCAATGTGGGTCTCCTTCTCTATCTCCATCAATCGTCGGATGAAGGTTCCCTCTGATCCTGTCTTCCTTGCTCACGTTCTCCCTCCTTCTGCTTCTCATTTGGACCTAGGGACTTAAGTCCAGTGTTCCAATGTGGGTCTCTGTCTCTATCTCCATCCATCGCCAAATGAAGGTTCTATGGGGACCTCTCCTCTGCTGCTCATGGAACAATCTGGGACCTCTCCTTGGGCCTGGGAATTCTTCCAGAATCAAGTCTCTTGCAAACCCTAAAATGGCTCCCTTAGTTGAGATATATATCTCCCTGCTCCCATATCCATCCTTCCTCCCTCCCCCATCTCATTCCCCCAAGTCATCCCCAATCTTCCCCCTCTCCCCTCTCTCTAACCATCTCCCCTTACTTCCACCCCCCCACCCCCGTGCACCCAGGTTTGCCTTGCAATCTTGTCTACTTCCAATATCCAGGAGGATAACTATATGATTTTCTTCAGGTTCACTTTCTTATTTAGTTTCTCTAGGATCATGAATTATAGGCTCAAAGACCTTTAATTTAATTCTCTCCATTTAATTTGATGTTAGGTTTCGTCTTGCTGTATATTGCTTTTATTATATTTAGGAATGAACCTTGTATCCTTAATCTCTCCAAGACCTTTATCATATAGGGGTGTTGAATTTTGTCAAATGCTTTTTCAGCATCTAATGAAATGATCATATGGTTTTTGTTCTTCAGTTTATTTATATGATGGACTACATTGATAGATTTTTGTATGTTGAACCATCCCTGCCTCTCTGGGATGAAGCCTACTTGATCATAATGTATGTTCTTGGATTCAGTTTGCCAGTATTTTATTGAGAATTTTTGCGTTGATGTTCATGAGTGAGATTGGTCTGTAATTCTCTTTCTTGGTTAAGTCCTTGTGTGTTTTTGGTATCAGGGTTACTTTAGCTTCATAAAAGGAGTTTGAAAATGACTCATCTGTTTCTATTTTGTGAAACACATTAAGGAGTATAGGTATTAGCTCTTCTTGGACGTTCTGGTTGAATTCTGCATGGAAACCATGTGGTCTTGGGCTTTTTTTGGTAGGGAGGTTTCTGATGACAGCTTCTATTTCCTCATGACTTCCAGGTCTATTTAAATTGTTCACAAGGTCTTGATTTAATTTTGGTATAAGGTACTTATCTAAAAAATGTCCATTTCTTTCACATTTTTCCAATTTTGTGGCATTCAAGATTTTGTAGTAAGATTTAATGATTCCCCAAATTCCCTTTGTGTTTGTGGTTATGCCCCCCTTTTCATTTCTGATCTTGTTAATTTGCATGTTCTCTCTCTGCCGTTTGATTAGTTTGGATAGGGGTTTGTCAATCTTGTTGATATTCTCCAGGAACCCGTTTTTTGTTTCATTGATTCTTTGAATTGTTTTCTATGTTTCAATTTTGTTGATTTCAGCCCTCAGTTTGATTATTTCCAGTCTTCTACTCCTCCTGGGTGAGTCTGCTTCTTTTTTCTGGAGCTTTCAGGTGTGCTGTTAAGTCTCTAATGTGTGCTTTCTCCATTTTCTTTATGTGGGCACTTAGTGCTATGAACTTTCCCCTTAGCACTGCTTTCATAGTTTCCCATTGGTTTGATTATGTTGTGTCTTTATTTTCATGAAATTCAAGGAAGACTTTAATTTCTTTCTTTATTTCTTCCTTGACCCAGGGGTGGTTCAGTAGTTGACTGTTCAGTTTCCATGAGTTTGTAGGCTTTCTGGGGTTAGAACTGTTGTTGAATTCTAACTTTATTCCATGGTAATGTGATAGTACACAGGTGGTTACTACAATTTCTTTGTGTCTATGGACGTTTGGTTTGTTACCAATTATGTGATCAATTTTTGAGAAGGTTCCATGAGATGCTGAGAAGAAAGTATATTCTTTTCTGTTTGGGTGGAATGTTTTATAGATGTCAGTTAAGTTCATTTGGTTCATTACATCTGTTAGTTCTCTTATTTCTCTATTAAGTTTCTGTCTGGTTGACCTGTCCATTGGTGAGAGAGGACTGTTGAAATCACCCACTATTAGAGTGTGGTGTTTGATATATGCTTTGTGTTCTAGTAACATATCTTTTACATATGTGGGTGCTTTTATATTAGGGGCAAAGATATTCAGGATTGAGACTTCCTCCTGATGAATTGTTCCTGTTATGAGTATAAAGTGTCCTTCTCCATCTCTTCTTATTGATTTTAGTTTGAAATCAATTTTGTTAGATATTACCATAGCCACACCCACTTATATTTTTGGTCTATTTCATTGGAAAACCTTTTCCCAACCATTTACTCTGAGGTAATGTCTGTCTTTGTGGTTGCGGTGTGTTTCTTGTAAACTGCAGAATATTGGATCCTGTTTTTGTATCCATTCTCTTAACCTGTGCCTTTTTATAGGTGAATTGAGTTCATTGATATTAAGTGATATTAATGACCAGTGGTTGCTAACTCTGTTTTTTTTTTCCTCTGGTGATAGTGTTTGTGTGTTTCCCTTCTTTGAATAGTGCTGGTAGAGGGTTGTTAGATGCTTGTGTTATTATGGGTGTCGTTGGCTTTCTTGGGTTGGGATTTTGATTCTAGTATTTTTGTTAGGTTGGGTTTGAGGCTATGGATTGTTTAAATCTTTTTTTCTGGAATATTATGTTTTTCCCATCGATGATGAATGCAAGTTTTGCTGCTTATAGTAGTCTGGGCTTGTATCCATGGTCTCTTAGTGTCTGCAGCACATCTATCCAAGACCTTCTGGCTTTCATGGTTTCCATTGAGAAGTCAGCTGTAATTCTGATAGGTTTCCCTTTATATACTACTTGACCTTTTCCCCTTGCAGCTCTTAATATCTGTTCTTTATTCTGTATGTTTTGTGTTTTGATTATTATATGATGAGGGGATGCTTTTTTTGATCCATTCTATTTGATGTTCTGTATGCTTCTTGAACCTTCATAGGAATATCCTTCTGTAGGTTGGGAAAGTTTTCTACTACAATTTTGTTGAATATATTTTCTGGGCCTTTGAGCTGTAAATCTTCTCCTTCTTTTACATCTATTATTCTTATATTTGGTTTTATCACAGTGTTCCAGATTTCCTGCATGTTTTGTGTTAAGAATTTGTTGGATTTGTTTTTTTTTTTTTAATCAATGAGTTTATTTTCTCTATTGTATCTTTGGTGTCTGAGATTCTTCTATCTCTTGTATTCTGTTGGTTATACTTGTTTCTGTAGTTCCTGTTCATTTACCCAGATTTTCCATATCCAGCCTTCCCTCGGTTTGTGTTTTCTTCATTACGTCCAATTCATTCATTTCTCAAGTCTTGAACTGTCTCCCTTACCTGTTTGATTGCTTTTTCTTGTTTTTGTTGGGTATCTTTGAGAGATTTATTTATGTTTCTACCCTTTTGTTTGTCTTCTCTATTTATTTACAGCAGTTTTTCACCTCCAGTTTTAGGTCATATATTATTTTCATAATGTTCCATTTAAAGTCGATTTCTTCTACTTCTTCTGGAACAGGGTGTTCAAGTCTTCTTGTTGCATGATGCCTGGCATCTGGTGTTGTCTTGTTGCCTTTCAGGTTGTTAGAGAAAGTCTTGCATTGGCGCCTGCCCATTTCTTCCTTCAAATGTAGTCAAGATAGTCTTGGCGTCTTGGTCCATTCTATGCTATGATTGACTCTGGGTGGATCTCCTCAGTGCAGGAGAAGGAACTGTTCCTGGGCCAAGGACCTTGCCGACAATAGGGCAGGCTTGGGTGAGGCAGGGTCGTGTGGAACAAAGAAGCCTCTGAAGCAGGAGCTGAAGGTGCCTTGTGCTTCTTTTCCGGACATTCTTCCCCACCCTGGGATGGCACCCACTCACCGATCTGGATTGTTGTCCTCAGCATAGGGACAGGGGCTGCTGGAGGTCCATGGACCCCACAAACCAAAAAAAAAAAAGCACCAAAGACTTTTACTGAGTCAGAAGTTCACTAATTGGTGAGACTTGCTTTTCAGTGAGCTCAGGGTCTCGTCTCTGTTTCTATTTTCTAAATGCCATGGTTCCTGATCCATATCCATACCACAAAATTTTCCATGTGATACCGCAGGGCTATTGGTAATGAAAAATCCCCAGACTATCTTAATACAAAATATACAGCTTTAATAAACAGAAGTAAGACTTATAACAGCTTACACCAGAATTCAAATGATCCGTTCAGGCGCAGGAGCCAGGCGAAAAAGAGAGCTAGGGGAGCGGGCTTGCTAGGTTTATAGGCAGGCTATAGCCTGGGGGCGGCACACCCCAAAAACAGAATGTGGTTGGCTGAACTCCCCTATCATCTTCCCCTTTTTTTCTAAAATAAGACAGAACCAAACCAAATACAACTATATACAATAGAAGCAAATAATAAATATAAAGTTACAAATAACAAGCAATGTTAAGCAAGAAACATATAACAAAAGTTCTACTAAATAATGTAGATGGTAACTACAACTATCAACTCTTCAACTCCATCAATGATCTTAGAAGGAAAATAATTCTACTCCAACAGCCCGGAAGTATAAGTGGGAAACTTCCGAAATGTGCAACGAATGGAAGAGATAACTGAATACCTGGGCAATCACCCAAAGTCTCGTATGTAATGTTGAGTTAACCAACTTTGGCTAAGGCCTGATGTAACTGACATGCCATTTTTCAAAGGCAAGAAACCTTTTAGGACTCTCTCACCCTGTCTTGGCAAGATAAGACAATCCTGCTTTTATCCATTTAGGATATTTTGTAATTCTGTCAGTGGTTGAGGTATGGGCTTTTTCTTTGCCCAAAGGTCAGTTCTGCCAGGAAGAAGGCAAGCTTCATGTGGAGTGTCTTTGGTGCTCAACGTTCTCTCAGGAGTAGAGTGGTGATGCCAGGAGCGATTGTGTCTCACTACTATAGAACTATGATTTAGATTAAAGGCCATTTTTCACAGCTCTTCGAAGAGGTTGAAGATTATACTATCTATACTAAGTATGATCTCTATGCATCTAAATAACCTGATTAGCCTAAATATAAATATAATAAATATATATGACTATTGATTTCTATCTATCTAACTTGACGACTAAGAGAATGAACAACTGTGCAATGATTGAGGACAATGACCTCCAAATGTAAACAATGTATATCATTACATAAATATCTTAATCAGAGGAAGGAATGTAAATATATGTATATATTAATACAAATAGAGGTAGAAACATGCTCACATACAATATTCAATATATCAACGTACAAAAATCAACACCAATACAATTTTCTAAAACCAATAACTCACAAATACCAATATATTATTATCCCATCACCAATCAATCCCCCTTTTTTTGATAAACACCCCTGAGTTTATAAAATACCTCCCCCATTGCCTCATCCCTACATCAATTATAACCAACCCCTAAATGATGTCCCTAAACCTGAGGGCAAATTCTACTGGGAGAGGGGACGTCATCCTCTAAAATTGCTTCCAGCTATCACGGGGGTGACGTTTCTCTTAGGAGGGGTCCTGTGAAAATAATTGATGGTAAAATTCCCATATAAACATTTGGTGTGAGAGAGTTGTAAATAGTCTCTGAATAAGTTGAGGAGGTCTGGCTAGAGTGTTGTCAAATATTGTGCATCATCTGGAACTGTTTTGTGTAGCTGGTACCAAAAAACGGGTCTAAAAAATAGCGCTATCAACATTATGATGTCATAGTAACCAGGTGGAGTTGGATTTGGTGTTGTGCGGCCCCATCTTCATCCTAGAAGCTTTAAAGATTACTGCAGGAAAATTTATTGTTTGTCATGGGAAAGTTAAACATTATCTGTGAAGACATATACAGACATATATATATATATTAATAAAGATAGAAACAGATGTGGGGAAAGGCAAAGAAAATTTATCAATTATAGTTATTCTGTCCCGTATTTTGGCTCTTGACCTGAAACAGAAACTCTGGGATATCTCTTATCAACAGGCTTGGAAATGAAGAGGGACTGAGCCATTGTCCAAGTCCAAAACCAGCTCTACATATTTATAAATAAATGCACATTAGTATATATTAAAAAATAGTAATACTTACCTAAACTATTTGGATTCATTGTTGATCCTCTTTTGGTTGTAGGTGGTTTCTATATTCAATTATCCAGTGTCCCTTGGATCCTTTGAAAATGAGCCTTCTCCTGTGGAGACAAGAAGAGAACCCTGCCCTCAACCGTTATATTTCTCATACCTTTGGTATGATTATTATCCTTGTAAGTGAGTTATCATTTATTTCTTCCAAGAGGCTTCTCCTCTTCAAATCGAACCTTTATTAATTTTGATGGCATCCACAATTTTTCCTCTCCTGTGGAAACAAGAGCAAAACCCCTTCCCCAACGCAGCACATCTCCTGGCTTCCACTGTGAATATAGGCTCTAGAAGCAGCAGGAATGTTAATTTGGGTATTCCATTGCTGCAATAGGTCACGGCCCCATAAATTCACTGCAATATTGGCTACATATGGCCTTAGTTTTCCTATTTGTCTATCTGGACCTATGCAATTGACCCATCTCGTGCTTTGTCTTACTTGAGATAGAGTTCCAATTCCTAGGAACTGAATATCTACCTCCTGAAGAGGCCAATGTGGATGCCAAGATTCTGGAGTAATGATACTTACATGTGCACCTGTGTCCAGTAAGCCAGTAATAAATTTGACATTTACACACTCTTAGCTTTGGTCTTTGTTCATTTTTAGATGTCTGCCAGAATATTCGTTTACTTTGTCCTCTTAGATTTCTTGATTCATTCACCACATTTAACTAATCCTTCAGGCCATTATTGCTTTTAACAGCAAGCATGGGGCATTCTATTTTCCCTGAAGAGGCATGTTCTCTGCAGTGATCGGAAATGACTGGACCACATTTGCCATGGGGGCCTTCGAGAGGACCCCTATTGAGTTTCCCGATGGCAACAGGTTGCCCTGTTTATCTCTTGTTGACCTACACTCATTTGTCCAATGCCTGCCCTTTCCACATCTCCTACATAAACCTGAAGGCTGAGTCCTCCTATTCCTGTTATTCCTAGAAGAGGCATTATTCCTGGAATTCCATTGTCTGCAGTCCCTTTTCATGTGTCCCATTTTGCCACAGTGAAAGCATTTTGTAATCTGATGTCTCCTTTTACCTTTGGAAATTGCTTCTTGCACCCATGTTTCATTGCCATAATCAAATGTGTCAACATTCATTGTATTGTAATACCCATTCATCCAAAAGTGCTGATCTGATCTTTAAAGGTCCAAGGATCCTTTTGCATTCTATGTTGGCATTCTCATAAGCCAAAGACTCAATTACTATATTTCTTGCTTCTGGATCAGGTATCCCTATTTGTACAGCCTTACTTAGTCTTTGTAAAAAGTCACTAAAGGGTTCTCTCTGACCCTGTTTGACCCTGATATATGATTCTACTCTCTGACCTGAGTCTTGAACCCTGTCCCAGGCCCTTAGAGCTGCTGTGGCACATATGAATAAAATGTTTTCATCATAAAGAGCTTGTTTCTGAGGATCAGAGTAAAGTCCTTCACCTAGAATTTGATCTAGAGAAACCTCAATTCGTTTGGCTGATTCTTGTTGTTGTAAAAGTCTGGCCTCTTGCTTGAATAGGCATTTGAAATGCCGTAAAGGTCCGTTTCCAAGGACAGCTGACGTGAGCTGGTTCCAATCTTGAGGGGTGGCCCTGCTGCTGATAGCCCAGGATTTTAACATCTCTCTAACAAAGGATGAATGTAGTCCATAATTCACAATTGCTTGTTTAAATTCTTTCAGATCATTCATATGTATAGGCTCCCATGTATGTTCTTTAATGACCTTAGGGTTTTTGGAGCCAGTTATCTTTTCTGATGTTATTACTGGAAAGGCAGGTATAACTCTGTGTAGACTCAGAGTTTTCGGAAGTAAATGTTGCCTTTCTACCTTTTGCTCCTGTTCATCAGAGTCTATGATTTCCTCAATCTTATTAAATCTGCTCACCATTGCCTTCTGTAAATCCTGAATCTCCTGTCCAGTATTATGCTCCAAAGCCTTCATTAACGATTCTAAGACATGGAGCTTGTCCGTCAGAGACACCATTTCCTCCCTGGACACTATCGCCTTCATTGATAATTCTAAGGCGTGGAGCTTGTCCATTAGAGATACCATATCCTCCTTGGACATAATCCTCATGGCATGTACTGTGCCGTCTTGTATGGAAATCCTGTCAATTAATCTATCATACCCTTTTGATAAAGTCCAATTTTTACATTCAATGGTTATAATCCTCTCAGCTAATGTTTTAGCACTTACAGTCATGGCCTGGAGGTTATGAGTCATGTTGGTTGTCCCCTCCTTGAGAGCTCCAAACTCTGATCTAGTCTCTTCCTTGAAAACTCCAAACTCTTTTTTGAGGAGATTGGTGTCATTCTGAATTGTCCTTAAGGTTTTAATCTCTGCCCTCAGCATTGCTGATTCAATCTTGAAGGACTGCATCGTCCTTATAAATATCCAAACACCAGAAAATTGACAAGTACCAGAAATAACCAAGGAAGAGGAATATCAGAAACCTCATGGAGGATATCCTCCATGGCACAATTAAAAAGGCCATTGAATTTTTGGATAGTAATATTTTCTGACATGTTCAAACAAAAGAAATTGTATTTATTTATTTGTTTTCAACTGAAAAGAAAAATCTTACCTGTAACGACCCTTGCCTGCCAGTAAGTGGTGGGGGCGCACCTGAATCCACGTGGCAAAGGCGCCGACCTGGAAAGATTCTGAAATATATACTCTCAAATCCAGAGGTTACTTTCAGGCTTGCAGAGCAAGCCAAAGTCAGCCTGGGCTGCAGGGAATACACTGCCCGAGTGGGGGTCGAGTTGCCACTTGCCCGAGTTCTGCGGTATTTGCAGAAGCCAGAAAGTCCCCAGCCCGATTCTATTGAATGGAGCTGGAATCCAGTGCAGGCTTTACTGTAAAGGCCGCCAGGTGCTATGTGCGCTCAGGCTGCTAGGCCCGCGCCACAAAGTGGGAAAAAGGGTCCACGTTTGGGAGCCAAATGATGCCGCAGGGCGATTGGTAATGAAAAATCTCCAGACTATCTTAATACAAAATATACAGCTTTAATAAACAGAAGTAAGACTTACAACAGCTTACACCAGAATTCAAACGATCCGTCCAGGTGCAGGAGCCAGGCGAAAAAGAGAGCTAGCGAAGTGCGCTTGCTAGTTTTATAGGCAGGCTTTAGCCTGAGGGTGGCACACCCCAAAAACAGAATGTGATTGGCTAAACTCCCTTTTCATCCATGTGTGCGAGAGATCCAAAAACATGCTTATGCTTATAAGGAAGCATTTTTGCAAGGAACTATTTTCATAGTACCCCAATAAAATTTTTCTATGAGATATTTTGGCTCTTTTACTATGATTTATTTTGTGGTTTCATATAGATATGAACATAGGGAACAACATAGGGAAGAATATCAGGTAGAGAAGGCACACCAGGAACCATGATTGAACCAGAAAATATTCTTCCATACAGATTGTGTGTGTACATTGGTATTTAGTTTATGAAATTTCTTTGAGTAGTGAATGCACATGAAGTAGTTGCACACAAAAGTGTTTTATACTTGCAGATTGTCAGTTTACACCCCAGTTGTAAAAAGAAAACATCATGCAATGCTGAAAATGTCAAGGGGCACTGGAACTCAGAACACTGTTTTATGATCACAGTATGTGTTTTATAAAAAATGAAATGTGTAGTTACAGAAATCTGCTAATAAATGATAGATTAAGTAAATGAAACAGGTGCCACAGATAGGCATCAATTGATCAGTTTTTTAACTGTGTATTTTACTTTATGAAACATAATCCTTGTTAGCTATTTCTAAAATTTTTCTGACTGCATTCACTTGGATATTGCTTTCAAGAATATAGATTTCGTTCTCTTTCCTTCTGCCTCTTATTTGGACCTAGGGAGCTAGGTCCAGTGTTCCAACGTGGTTCTCCGCCTCCATCTCCATCCATCTCCAGATGAGGGTTCTATGGTGACATGCAAAATATTCATCAGTATGGTTGTGGGCCAAGGCCGGTTCAGGCACCCTCTCCTCTGTCCAGAGAACCATCTGGGGATCTCTCCTTGGACCGGGGATCCCATATATAATCAAGTCTCTTGTAAACCCTAAAATGATTCCCTTAGTTGAGGTATATGCTTGCCTGATCCCATATCCATCCTTCCTCCCTCCCCCCCATCCCAGTCCCCCGATCTTTCCCCAATCCTCCCCTACTCCCTTCTCTCTAACCCTCTCCCTTTCTGACAACCCTCCCACCCCCCCATGCACCCGAGGTTACCTGGGACTCTTGTCTATTTCCTACCTCCTGGCGGATAGCTAAATAATCTTCATCAGGTTCATCTTCTTATTTAGCTTCTCTAGGATCACGAATAATAGGCTCAAAGACCTTTAATTATGGTTAGAATCCACTTATGAGTGAATACATACCATGTTCCTCTTTTTGGGTCTGGCTTACCTCACTCAGTAAAGCGTTTTCTATGTCCATCCATTTGCATGCAAAATTCAAGATGTCATTGTTTTTTACCGCTGAGTAAAACTCTAATGTGTATATGTTCCACACCTTTTTTAACCATTCTTCTATTGAGTGGCACCTAGGCTGTTTCCAGGTTCTGGCTATTACAAATAGTGCTGTTATGAACATAGTAGAACAAATGCTTTTGTAGTATGTTAGGGAATCTCTAGGGTATATTCCCAAGAGTGAAATTGCTGGGTCCTGAGGGAGGTTGACTCCCAGTTTCCTGAGAAACCGCCACACGGATTTCCACAGTGGCTGCACAAGTTTGCATTCCCACCAACAATGGAACAAAGAAGGCAAGGGCAAAGGAAACCTTCATCCGACGTTGGATGGCGATACAGATGGAGACCCATATTGGAACACCGAACTGAGCACTCCACGGTCCAAATGAGGAACAGAAAGATGAAGAAAATTAAAAAAGTAATCAGGACTGCGAGGGATGCGAGCACCCGCTGATACAAGGGAACTGATATAATGAGAGTTCACCAAGGCCTGTTGGACTGGGACTGAACGAGGTCGTGATCCAACCAGATTCTCTGAATGTGGCTGGCCCGGAGCCTTTTTGAAAAGCCATTGACAATGACACTGGGACTTGCTTCCTCTGCATATACTGGATTTTGGCGCTCCAGTCTGTCTGGACTCTCACCTTTCCTGGACCTGGAGGGAGGGGGGAGGAACTTGAACTTCCCACAGGGCAGGAAACCCTGACTGCTCTAGGGGATGGAGAGGGAGGAGGAGAGGGAGTGGGGGGAGTGGGAGGGTGTTGGGAGGAGGGGCTGAAATGGAAACTTTTATAATTTAATAAAAAAAAAGAAAATAAAAAAAGTAATCAGGACTGTGAGGGATGCGATCACCCACTGATACAAGGGAACTGATATAATGAGAGTTCACCAAGGCCTGTTGGACTGGGACTGAACGAGGTCGTGATCCAACCAGATTCTCTGAATGTGGCTGGCCCGGAGCCTTTTTGAAAAGCCATTGACAATGACACTGGGACTTGCTTCCTCTGCATATACTGGATTTTGGCGCTCCAGTCTGTTTGGACTCTCACCTTTCCTGGACCTGGAGGGAGGGGGGAGGAACTTGAACTTCCCACAGGGCAGGAAACCCTGACTGCTCTAGGGGATGGAGAGGGAGGAGGAGAGGGAGTGGGGGGAGTGGGAGGGTGTTGGGAGGAGGGGCTGAAATGGAAACTTTTATAATTTAATAAAAAAAAGAAAAAAAGAATATAGATTTCGCCATAAACAGACAAGTAAATCAATGAATGACAAATTTGTGTTAAGATTACCACACACACACACACACACACACACATTCCAAAGAACCATGAATAAAATATCTTTTGTTAAAATAAAGCAGTTTATTGTTGCTGAAATTCATTGTTTTGAAATCTAAAATTTATATTCATTTATTTTTCGTTTATCCTTTGCAGTTGGCATAAGTCATAGACCACTTCCCAGACATGTCTTGATGCGCAATAAGCATGAGCTTGTGTCTGATACCTGCGGCATGTGTGCAAAAACATTGATGATACATATTATCCTTATACAAAGATATAAGACCACCATGCCTAATATATAAGTCTGTTTCCAACGTACTTGTAATTATGTGCATGATTGAATATGCAATAAATACTGTTCAGTATTCAATTTACATGCTGGTAAGGGTTAGTGTACCTTTCTCACCATGGAAATGTGCTTGTTCAATGCTCTGGAGTCAAAGTTCAGGAACAGAAAGGACTTCACACTTGGGAAAAACCCAGAGATGATTGCTTATGTTTTCACCAAGAATTAGCAGAAGTTATTCATAAGAATGAATAAAAGGATGCAGGAGGTTGTAATAGAGCAAACAGCTTAATCTCTATGTCTCTCAGTGGAGAAATCCTTTTCTCTATGGCTAGATTGATGGGGTGATTATTATTATGTTTATTACTGCTGTTGTTGTTATTATTATTATCATGCTTAAATGAGTGCTTATATTTTTTTACACAGGATTTCTCTGTAACTTTGGAGTTTGTCCTGCAATTCACTGTGTAGACCAGACTGGCCTCGGATTCACAAAGATCCAACTATCTCTGGTCTCCTTAGGGATGGTTTTAAGGCATGTACCACCACTGCCCAGCTATGAGTGGTTATGTTTATGATCCTTTTTTATGTGCTTTCCTAAATATCTTCAGGTTTTTGATGACTTCAGTACACCATTTGATTTGTTCAAACATGGTTTCTCTAAATATTCTTAGGCATTTGCCCTTTAAATCATGTGCAATTTCCTTTCTACAATTTCTTTGCTGAAAACTAGATCCATGGGCACTGTAGTTTTAAAATGACTCTTTTTCACTCCCAGACTCTGCTTCACCCTAAGGGCTTTTTGATTGTTCTTTGAGACTGTGTCTCCATGATCGTCTCTATATCACTGTGTATAGAAGTTGATGAGTGTAAAAGAACTGGGTGATCATAAGGAAATATATCATGTTAGTCCTTTAAGCCATGGGAAAGAAAAGGAAGGTACCTGAAATTACATGGAGCAGTTTATAGTGTTGGTTTTCTGTTTCTGTGCTCACATATCCATAACAAAAACATCTATTCATATGTGTGTATAACAGCTACATATAGATTTCTTACAACTCACTATTACTTCTATGACTGGGTAATTAATGTCGCAAAAATACATGAATTTAAATTTCTGACACATGTGGTAACTGGAATAGAGTTGACACACTTGTTTTAAGTGTTATAACCTAGAATTAGTGTACAATCTAGGGTTTAAATGAGAGTTGTCAAATGTTCAGTGCACTATACACCCTGGAGCCACTGTATCAGATTGTGAAAATGCTCTTGTCTAGGGGAAAACATATCACTGATGCTTTTGACTGACACTCTTATGGAGACTCTTTTGTAGTAACTACTTTTGATCCTATGACTAACATAAATTGGAAGGAGAAGTGTCATGGCTATGATTGACTGGCAATAAAAATAGAAATAGCAGGGGAGTTAAAACTCAGTTTCTTCATAAGAGTCTTCATAAGAGTGTGCATTTGTAATCAATCAAAATTTATGACTGAGAGATTTTGCTAAAAAAGAAGAACATTTACTGAGTATTTAGAGAGCCATCTGTCGAAACTGTTAATTTACATTCTGAAGCTGATACAAAAATACTTGTGAACCAACAAGTATGAACATTTATTTATTTTTTTTACAAAGAAATGGTTTATTTAACTACCATCAGAACATGTTGGAAAACCCAAATGATAGTGTTTATACATGTTACTTTGTGTTGAAAAATACACATATTTAATTAACCTTTCTCTCTCTCCAGAATGAGATGCATAAGCCTGGATAATTCCTGAAGAAAGGAAAATTATTTATATCATAGGTTTAAAGTAGACCAGTGTGTTAATGAGTCTGCATAGATTCAGTAATGGCATTAAAGCAGTTATATTCATTATGGTTTTGAATATGGTTCAGAAGAACTCACGTTGGAAAGATAGGTAATGAGACAGAACTTGAACATGCTATGTTTCCTCCAGTATAACATAATCCCAGAGGGGACAATATCTCCAATACATGGTCTCTGGAGGGAGACCAACAATGTGTTCAAACCACAGTGCATGTGGATCAACAAAGCAAAGTGTTTTTAAGATTTATTTTTTATGTTATCAAATGTTCTACACACATGTTCAGTGCCTGGTGATTTCAGAAAATGCTTCACATCCCTGCATCTGAATTTACAGGCAACAGTGTGCTAGTGGATGGAGGGGCTTGGACCTTAATCAAGGCTCTGTGAGAGTAGAGCAAATACTTATCAGCTGGTCCTTCTCTCCAGCACTGAAGAAATTGATTCTTTGATGTTCAAAGATGTGATTTCTATCATTAATTTGTAGAAACATAGAACTTAATATAAAACACAAGAAATTGTAGAAGTCAAATAAAAACCATACAAACAGAAACACTTCCTTTATGTGAAATGAAAATGGGTTCAGAGAATTTGTGCAGTGATTTCAAACTTCTTCCTATTTAAGATTGATTGAAGGGGGTACTCAAAAGACAGATTTGAGCATAATTACATTAGCTTTCATTTGGGAAATGAAAGTAGAGTTGTATCCGAAGTGGAAAATTTCTTTGAACCTTGAATGGACCCTCTTGTACATTGAAAGGTGTTAAAGGTACATGTCTGCTGTGGGATGTGACAAGCAGAGTAAGAGACAAGGGATGTGACAAGGGAAGCAAGATACAGTGTCACATACTCACAGAGGGAAATGTAAATGCAGGGGAAATTTTACCTTCCATATTAAAACAATGGAGTATAGCATAGACTACACCAGAGCAGGGAAACACATTAGGTATTAGAATTGAGCTCAATTAAACTTTTATTTTGTTTATTTCAGGTTCAATCCCCCAAAATCCAGGAATCACAACACAAAGCAATTATTGTTTTTCAACAACTATCTTACTCTGAAACTTAAAGTCTACCTAATTTTCAGTATACTTTGTAATCAACTTTTGTTACACCATGAACTAAATATATATCTTGATCTATAATGAATATATTTTAAATAAATCAATTCACATAGTTGTGCACAAAAGGACACAACAGTTATGTATGCCTGTGTAGCTAAATACATTCACTTCCATTTACAGCGTTGGGACAGTTCAACTTCAATAACCTCAAAAGTCATGTGATATGAATGTTATTATGCTCACTATTCTCTCAAAATGACTCAACCACAAAGAGAGGACTGGGCAGCAGCTTTCAGTTCAGCTCTTGATCAGAGGCCTTAGAAAATTGTCTACTAATTTTCCAGGACAGGCAGTAGCTGGATACCCGAGAATCATGACTCATGAGGAGAAAAGGACACACAGCGGGGAAAAGTAGAGATGCCATTGCAGTCACATGAACCAGAGACCAACCTGGATTGTATAGAACAGCCCCAAGGAGTTGACAGATGGAAGAGATTGTGTAAAAGGTGAAAAACGTACTGACCAGCAGAAGGATGGTTTTAGTGGCTCTTGTCTCAGGGGAGGATCTGGAAGAAACATTGGATCTGGACATGTATTGCATTCTTTGCTTGTGCCTGTACAGGGTTACAACCATGGAGCCACTGGACCATAACATGAGGACCAGAAAAAGAATATCAGGAGCTGACAGCATTGCTGCATACAAGATGTCACTGGTTTGGTCATGACGGGAAGCATAGCAGTATAAAAAAGATTTCAAGTTTTCTGTGCTTTCATTTCCATATTTTGCCCTCATGTGCACAAGATTAATACTGCTAATAAGGAAATGAATTACCCAGTTCAGGTACACAGAGTAACAGATGTACTTGTGTGAATTTATTTTAAGCCCCGAATACCTGGAGTCCGTGGGGCTGATGATGATGGCCTGGAAGACACTGAGGAAGGTGGTACTGCCAATCCCCACACCCCTACTTACTCTGTGAAGAGAGGTCATCAATTTGCATTCAACATCATTGAACAAGTTGTTCAACCCAAAAGTTACTATTGTCTGAGGTACTCCTTTAGTCAGTACAGTTAAGATGTTTGCTATAATCAAGTGCATCAGAATCCAGTCTGTAAACTTTAATCTGTACCTCATTAGGTAAACAAACATGTAGTGCTGGAGAAGAGAGAAATTCCCCAGAAATGCAATTGTAGTCAAGGACAAGAAGATCATTGCTACAGACAGCTCGCTGGCTTCCATGCTGTAAGTTACTACTCCCAGACTGAGGAAATCATGTGGAAAGATGAGGTTTGGGCCACATATACTGTATCATTGGACAAACAACATTCTCTATCCTCAATGAGTCCACAAGATAATTCAGTCTGTAGGGCATGTGCTTCTTTGACATGAATTAAACATGTGAAGGCAGTTGAATGGGGCACAAAGTGCTCAAATATTTGTATGTTCATACTGTGTGAAATGTGCAAAGAGGCAACAATAGCTCCTTAAAGTACAGCACAGATTATCTCCAGAGCCTGGTTCATATCTGAAACACAGTCATGACCCAGTGAAAGAGATGCCTGATAAGCAAATGACATACTTGAACTTTGGAAAATAAGCATGAATCCATGAAAAATATGGTAAGATGGAAATAAAACTACTTATTTAAGATCACAAATAATTTCTTTATTGACACCCAAATAAAGTGATTTTGGGGTTAATGATAAATGAGTTAAGCTTTGTATTTTAAGGCTATAACTATATTAGGAAATAATGTTTCATTTGAAACAATGAAATTTCAAACTTTGATACTGATTAAAGTGTAATTATTATGTTAATAAGAATTTATGTTTGGAATATTTTAGGTTCAGAGAGAAATTTAAGTGTGATTATAGGACATTCCATAGAATTTGTCTATGTGGTCAATCTCCCCATTTTCAATGTCTTATGCAAGTATAATTAATCCTATAATTGATGAAAATGTTTTCAAACATGAAAAAATTTAATCCCAGTAGTTGAAAACAGATAAAATTAATATCTATAACTGCATTTATTTAAATGCTTCTTTCTACATCCACAGGAAAACATACTGACATTTCTACTAATTTGGATATTTTCAAACTAATAAGAATACTGTTTCTCTTAATTGCACCCTCACTCAGAGTCAGAGGAAAATGTATTTTGCAAATCAGACCTACATTTGCATGCAATTACAGGTACAATTGCATTGTTTTATGAAGCATGTTCCACTTCTTATTACAATCATAATAATGAAGTTATAATAGTTGTACTTCTAGAAGTGCTGGAAATGAAAAATAAAATAAAAAATAAAATACTTAATATGTTGGAGCTACAAGTTATTGTTACTGTCAACTTATTGTCATGAGAACTTATTTTTTAATCTGTTTTCATTTATGAAAGTTATTTACAAGTATTTCATAGCAAAATCCATACAAACCAATGTTTGATCTATTACACTAATACCATGTGAATGACTCACCTGCAGACCTCAAGACCAAGTCCATCACTGTCCACACTTATGATTCTGCAAAAAACCCCCACATGAGACTAATATTCATAGATATAAATCCCCCCAAAACTAAGCAATATCAGTGATCACAGTGACATTTCTTTATCAGGAGCCCTACTAAAATCTTCTCAAAAAGGAGTTTAAAGAAATTCTGCTTTTTTACAGACATTTTAGGACATTGTAAGCACCAGACTTATTTTTCAGTAAGACAGAGAGCACAGCAGGCACCATCAATGAGGTATGGGCTAAGTCAGAATTAGAATGCAGTGCTTCTAGGACCCCTGAATTCATTTCTACCTGATCTATTCCTGAAGATTTTGTCTGTGTCCTCTATGGCTTTGTCCCTCTTCCAGTTTAGTCTCATGTCCTAATATCTCCAATGATCACTTACCAAGGCTCTCACATTTTCTTCTCTTTTCTGCAGTCTACTACACTCTCGGCACTCTTTCTTTCCTGTATGATGATCTCAGCTCCATACCCACAGAAATCAGGAGGAGGTTAGCTGGAGGGACACACCCAGTGCCTGAGATGTGGTCTGTGATTCCGTGACCTCACCTCCCCTCAGACCTGCAATTATTATTTCAATTGCAGTAGCAGTGGACATTACAGACAAGAACTTTGCTATGAACTTTTCTCCCCTGGTGACCATTAGCAAGGAAGCATTGTAAGTTTCTGCTGTTAGCTCTTAAGGGAACATCGAGGCTTCAGAGAGGTTGTTATGTGCTCTATTTCCTAGAGGTCATGGGATCTCAGTTTCATAAATGAGCAGGTAATGTGGTCCATCTGATAGCGATAATTGGGCTATGTGTCTTCATTCTGTTTCTTGATGGTCTGAGGTACTTGGTACACAATCTCATTTTTTTCTTTATCTTTGTTGGGGCCATCATTTTATATAGAATAGAAGTCTAATGACAAAGATTTTTGATATTGTCAAAGAACACCATAAAATGAACTGGATGCTACAAATTCACAGAATTGGGGTTTTTTTTTTGTAAAATGTAAATTGTTCAATGTAATTTGTTTCTGTTTGCTTTTAAAACTGGACCCAATTTGCAATTTTTTGTATTTTATGAGGAAATATTATTTTTCAATATTGTTTGCATTACTCACTCAAGAGAAACAAACAGGATTTTAAAGAGAGGTACCAAGCACTGGTGAACAATTCTACCATCAGATATGAGTTATTTAATAAAATTAATTAGTGTAATTTATTGAATGAAATTTCATTCCAGACATTGGTTTTTTTCAGTATGAGTATTGTCACGAGAAGATTATGAGGCAAAGAAACAGCACAGGCTCTTGTGATTGCTCTTACTTGCTCATCATAACTAGTTATAAGAGCATATTACTGAGAAAACCATGCACTCATAGTGCAGTTTCTAACTGGCCTTAAAAATAAGAACCCTGAATGTAATACAGGGGTAATTGAAAGATCAGAGAAGCAGTGCAACAAGCCACTAGTTCTTACCTCTACTGAATGCTCAGACCTAAGGGGTGATCCTGTCCCTACAAATCATCAGACAGTTGCCTTCTCTACAAAGCCTCAGACTGAATCTTGAATTCCTGTCTTCTTCTATCTTATAGTATTCTCTCTGTTCAGCCCTATAGTTTCCTGTCTCCACCTCTCTAGTGCTGGGATTAAAGGTTTGAGCCACCACTGATTGGCTTTGTTTCTCTTTTAGTCTAATTGAATTGTGTAGCCTCGGGTGGCCTTGAACTCATAGAGGTCCGTCTGCTTTGTCCCCCAAGTGCTGGGATTAAAAGTGTGTGCCACCACTGTCTGACCTCTGTGACTGACTAGTGTGGTAAGTTTTGCACTCTAATATTCAGCCAATCTTCATCTGTTAAAGCACAAACAAAATATCATCACATGCAATAATGACTTTGTACATATAAATTAACCATAACCTCTCCATGGAGCACTCTCATTGAAGGAAATCCTAACACTGTGTCCTGCAAGGTACAGTTATGAACTTCCAAGCAATACTGGTGCAATAATGACGTGGCGGTTATGGGAGTAATTGATTACTTAAAAAATGGTTATAAAACCAAGAAGGGACTCTCTCTCTAGGAGGTGTGGGATAATAAATTTGTCCTACCACAGGAATACATAAATTCTAATAAAATAGCTTATGTACTAAAGGGCATATTATAATAATCTTTAATCACAGATTCCTTTTGGTTGCTATGATGAAACACAGAAAGAAAACTAGGGAGGAAGGGTTAACTTCAGCTATTGTGGAAAGATTTAGGACATACTTAAAGTCTGAGGACAAACTGATGGAGTCAGATCTATTCTCCTTCCAGATTGATCCTCGGGACAGTACTAAAGAAACCATGCTTGGTAGAAAACACTTTTATCTTCTGGACTATCTTGGAGGTATCTGAGTAAGATTGTTTTAATGCTTTATAAACTCAAATGTCTGGCGATGAAACAAGGAGATAGTTAACAAATAATGCAGAGTTAAATCCCAAAGGAGACAGAAATGTGGGCTGTGATGGCATGGGAAAATTTTCGAAAGAGTCTAACTCAGCAACTATAAATCTAGAGAGAGAAGCAAAAAGAAATAGAATTATCAGATATTTCACACACAGTTATAATAATCTTTTGGGTCTTCTTAATGTGGACAGTTACTCCACGTACTTGAGCACAGACCTATGATTCACAAGGCTGCAGGTGTGAGGTGTGTACATGGTACATACTAATGGTTGAAACATCTGATGCTTATCATTGTGGTTCTTAAAAGTGCATTTTATTATGCATATTTCACTCCAAAGGCATAGATATATTTTTGAGATAGAAGTTGCCTGTGTACTGTTATATAGAGAGGTAAATATTCTTATTACTCTGTATTTTATTGTGTTATTCAATTGCTCTGCAACTGAAAAAAATGTAATCCTACAAGTAGGCCTGTTAGGTCATGCCACACAATTGATTATACTGAGACATGCTATCAGTAGTAGAATGACCAGGGCATTTTACTAGAAGCTTAGATAAGAGACAAAATGTTAATCTGAATGAGATATTTTTAAAAAAAATCAATGGTGATGTTTCCAGAATACATTATGACAATCACTGTACATAATTAAATTTGATTAAAGAGCCATAGACATAAGAACACAAGATCTTATATTAAAAATTTTTATGTAGTCTAATAAAAAAAGAATACAAAGACATCAATCTCTGCAAAAAGAGTCACATGATTTTGAAATGTTAGCAGAAATGTACATGGAAGAAATGATAGCCTCCTTAACTGGGAAAATGTGTATCCATCTATAGAAGAATAAATCAAGATTCCTATATCTCCACATATACAGAAGTCAACCCCACATAGTCAAAGCATCCAACCAGAAGACCTGACACTCAGAAAGGTCAGAGAAAAAACTAGGAGGAAAAACTTTACAATATAAGCAGATGCAAGGACTATACGAATGACTCCATCAGAACAGGAAACAATCTCCAAATTTGATCAATGGCATTTCCTGAAAGTAAAATGTTCCTGCAGCCTTGCAGAGTGTCTCATTTTCAATTTAAATTATCTTTAGAAGGTCATGATGTGTTCATACAACAGTTTTTAAAAAATGGACACTCCCTCCTGTTTTCCTATCCTCTCTATTTCCCTATCTGTCATTAATTATACCTTTCCACAAAATTCTTTTTTGTATATGTGCTATCAGCATAGAGTGTCATGTTCACCTTCCCTTAAGACATTACTTCATTATTGTCATCTTTCTATATTTCTAGTATCTTTTTAAACTGTAAGTTCAACACAGCACACTAGAGACTTGAAGATATGACAAACCTAGAAAGAATGTGTGTGTGTGTGTGTTATATTGCTGTGTCCTTGTAGCCACATTGCATATTAACTTTTCAGTTTTATTTATTTACTAGAAAATTTTATAACTTTGATTTTTTCCTTGACAGCTGATTTATACTCCTTTGGGTATATGTGCCACATTTCACCTATCTGCTTATCATTAAAACACCACTACTAAGAGTTGAGTATCTCTGCACTGTTTGTCAGGGAGACATTAGGTACTCAATATAGGGTTGACATTGTTCATTACTGACCAGGATTATATGATAAGGTCCTATTACTGAAGATACCATATGTCTACTATACATAATAGAGAAATAAATTTGGAAATGGGATAGATACTCCTTTCCTGCAGACTAGAATTCATAATCCTAATAGATTTTACTCAAGTTGCTGGGTGGGAAAGATATCCATGGTTTTACCCAGGTATGAAACTGCCTAACTATGAGAATAACAAACTATGATACCAACCTCACAGATAAGCTATTTTCATTTGTACAATAATGATACAGGGATTAAGAAATAACAAAGTATTATTTGGTTGGATTTGAGGTAGAGACCCCAGAAAGGAACTTGTACCCATTCCTGTAATCCAACCAAAAAGCACCTGGTAACATAAATCATAGGACTGGAGGGGGCACTAATTCTGTTGCTTAGCTAAAATGACACACTATAGAACCACTTTCTAAATATGTGTCCATTTCAGAAGGTAATTAAAATGCTAAGATATAATCAGAGAAGGCTCTCAGCAATAAACTGAAATAAAGATAAAAAATGACTTAATAAGGGGCTGATAATAAGTGAGAACTAGTGCTTTTCCCTAAGCAAGATATTTTTACCTTCCTACTATAATCCTCAAAAAACATCTTAGAGGAGGTAGATAAAAGATTGTAAGATTGAGAATTTAAGGGACAATACGGATAAGAGCTGTACTATGCCATTTTCTGGGCAATAAATTGCATTAGATTTGTAAATCCAAAACTCCTATAGATTTTTTATTTGATCTGAACAAGACTATTTCAACATCCAAGCAAGAAAGAATGAAGGACTCAAAAGGATTACACCTCCCTGCTGAAGTGTTTACCATTAACCAATTTAGAAAGGGGTGAGTCAGTGTCATCAGCTGTGTAAAAGGTATTTGTAACATTATGGCCGGCTTGTTGGGGTGTCTGTCCCGCCCGGTACCCCACAGACAGCAAGTCCCAAAGAAAATCACACGGAGGAGTCTGCATTAGGTTATAAACTGATTTGCCCATTTGCTAAGTCTTCTTATTAACTAATTCTTACATCTTACGGTAACCCATAAATCTTGTCTGTGTTAGCCATGTGACTCAGTACCTTTTCCAGCAGGGCTGGTTGCATCTTGCTTCTCTGTGGTCTGGGCAGGAATGGGGGAATGTGCTTCCTCCTTCCTAGCCTTCTCCTGTTCTCATTGCCCCGCCTCTACTTCCTGTCTGGTGGATCCGCCTATACTTCCTGTCTGGTCAATCAGCATTTTATTAAAATATACAATTGACAGAATACAGATAATTCTCCTGCACCAATTATTCACTTGGGTGAAATGTTCAATCCAACTCATATAGCTATTTAAACAGACCTGGCTATTACATGTGGGTCACAGGAAAAAACCAAAACTCACAAACCTGTGAAAAATATAGATATGGATGAGGAAGGTAATGAGGATCAGAGACAGATTTGAAGGGGTGGTAGGTGGAACCAGAATGCATTAAGTACATGTATGGAATTGTAAAATTGCCAATAATAATAATAATAATAATTAATAATAATATCTTTAAAATAAAGAAAAATATGCAACAAATTAAGAAGGCAGACTGCAGAAATCAGCAAGTGTAAACTACAACTAAGAGTGCTAATATCTAGAAAATGTCAGAAATTAAGAAATCCTAACAGTAAGTAAAATAATGAAATATTCAAACAATTCTCATAGATGATCTAACAATGGCTAATGAATGTTTGAAAATATTCAACTTTTTTTTACAGGTTGACATCCAGTTATGCCAGCACAATTTGTTAAAGATGCTTTCCTTCTTCCATTGTATACCTTTAGCTCCCTTGACGAAAATTAGGTGTTCATAAGTTTGTGGGTTAATATCTGGGTCTTCTATTCGATTCCATAGGTCGACTTCTCTGTTCTTATGCCAATACCAAGCTGTTTTCAATACTGTAGCTCTATAATAGAGTTTGAAGTCAGGGATGGTAATGCCTCCAGAAGTTCTTTTATTGTATAAGATTGTTTTGGCTATCCTGGGTTTTTTGTTTTGCCATATAAACTTGATAATTGTTCTCTCAAGGTCTGTGAAGAAGTTTGATGGGATTTTGATGGGGATTGCATTGAATCTATAGATTGCTTTTGGTAGAATTGCCATTTTTACTATGTTGATTCTCCCAATCCAAGAGCAGGGGAGGTCTTTCCATTTTCTGTTGTCCTCCTCAATTTCTTTCTTCAAAGACTTAAAGTTTTTGTCAAATAGGTCTTTCACTTCCTTGGTTAGAGTTATCCCAAGATATTTTATGCTATTTGTGGCTATCATGAAAGGTGATGCTTCTCTGATTTCCCTCTCTGCTTCTTTATCCTTTGTGTATAGGAGGGCCACTGATTTTTTGGAGTTGATCTTGTATCCTGCCACGTTACTAAAGATGTTTATCAGCTGTAGGAGTTCTTTGGTAGAGTTTTTGGGGTGGCTTATGTACACTATCATATCGTCAGCAAATAACGAAAGTTTAACTTCATCCTTTCCAATTCGAATCCCCGTGATCCCCTTATGTTGTCTTATTGCTATTGCTAGAACTTCAAGCACTATATTGAAGAGGTATGGAGAGAGTGGACAGCCTTGTCGCGTTCCTGATTTTAGTGGAAAGGCTTTGAGTTTCTCTCCATTCAGTTTGATGTTAGCTGTCGGCTTGCTGTATATTGCTTTTATTATATTTAGGTATGATCCTTGTATCCCCAGTCTCTCCAACACCTTCATCATAAATGGGTGTTGAATTTTGTCAAATGCTTTTTCAGCATCTAGTGAGATGATCATATGGTTTTTTTCTTTCAGTTTATTTATATGATGGATTACATTGATAGATTTGCGTATGTTGAACCAGCCCTGCATTTCTGGAATGAAGCCGACTTGATCATAATGGATAATTTTTCTAATGTGCTCTTGGATTCGGTTTGCCAGTATTTTATTGAGAATTTTCGCGTCGATGTTCATGAGTGAGATTGGCCTGTAATTCTCTGTCTTGGTTGTGTCTTTGTGTGGTTTTGGTATTAGGGTAACTGTAGCTTCATAAAAGGAGTTAGGCAATGACTTTTCTGTTTCTATATTGTGGAATACGTTAAGGAATATAGGTATTAGCTCTTCCTGGAAGTTCTGGTAGAATTCTGCATTGAAACCATCTGGTCCTGGGCTTTTTTTTGGTAGGGAGATTTTTTTTTTTTTTTTAGTAAATTTTATTAAATTATAAAAGTTTCCATTTCCGCTCCCCCTCCCAACACCCTCCCACTCCCCCCACTCCCCCCCTCCTTCCCCTCCGTCCCCCAAGGCAGTCAGGGTTTCCTGCCCTGTGGGAAGCTGCAGCTCCCTCCCCCTCCCTCCAGGTCCAGGAAGGCGAGCGTCCAAACAGACTGGATCCCCAAAATCCAGCATATGCAGAGGAAACAGGTCCCAGTGTCATAGTCAATGGCATTTCAGAAAGACCCCAGGCCAGCCACAGTCAGAGAATCCGGCCAAATTCCGAGAATCTGGCTAGATCACGTCCTCGTTCAGTCCCAGTCCAACTGGCCGTGGTAAATTCTCATCAGATCCGTTCCCTTGTATCAGTGGGTGATAGCATCCCTCGCAGTACTGATTTCGTCTTTCATGTTCCTCCTCCTTCCGCTCCCCCTCCGGACCTCGGGGGGCTCAATCCGTTGCTCCAATGTGGGCCTCCGACTGCATAGCTGTCCTTCGCCAGACGAAGGATCTATGGTGATAAGCAAAATATACATCAGTATGGTCATGGGCCACGGCCGATTCAGGCACCCTCTCCTCTGTCCAGAGAACAATCTGGGGGATTTCTCTTTGGACCTGGGATCCCATATATAATCAAGTCTCCTGTAAACCCTAAAATGGCTCCCTTAGTTGAAATATATTGTTCCCTGATCCCATATTCATCCTACCTCCCTCCCCCCCCCCATCCCCGGCCACCAAGCTTTCCCCGTTCCTCCCCTACTCCCGTCTCTCTAGCCCTCTCCCCCTCCATCGACCCTCCCACCCCCCATGCACCTGAGGTTACCTGGGACTCTTGTCTATTTCCTACCTCCTGGAGGATAGCTAAATAATCTTCATCAGGTTCATCTTCTTATTTAGCTTCTCTAGGATCACAAATAATAGGCTCAAAGACCTTTAATTATGGTTAGAATCCACTTATGAGTGAATACATACCGTGTTCCTCTTTTTGGGTCTGGCTTACCTCACTCAGTAAAGCGTTTTCTATGTCCATCCATTTGCATGCAAAATTCAAGATGTCATTGTTTTTAACTGCCGAGTAAAACTCTAATGTATATATGTTCCACACCTTTTTTAACCATTCTTCTATTGAGGGGCACCTAGGTTGTTTCCATGTTCTGGCTATTACAAATAGTGCAGCTATGAACATAGTTGAACAAATGCTTTTGTAGTATGTTAGGGAATCTTTAGGGTATATTCCCAAGAGTGGTATTGCTGGGTCCTGAGGGAGGTTGACTCCCAGTTTCCTGAGAAACCGCCACACTGATTTCCACAGTGGCTGCACGAGTTTGCATTCCCACCAACAATGGATGAGTGTTCCCCTCACCCCACATCCTCTCCAGCATAGGCTATCGTTGGTGTTTTTGACTTTAGCTATTCTGACAGGTGTAAGATGGTATCTCAAAGTGGTTTTAATTTGCATTTCCCTGATTGCTAAGGAGGTTGAGCATGACCTTAAGTGTCTTCTGGCCATTCGAATTTCATCTGTTATGAATTCTCTGTTAAGTTCAGTACCCCATTTTTTAATTGGGTTAATTAGAGTTTTAGTGCCTAGTTTCTTGAGTTCTTTGTATATTTTGGAGATCAGACCTTTGTCTGATGAGGGGTTGGTGAAGATCTTCTCCCAGTCAGAAGGCAGCCTTTTTGTCCTACTGACAGTGTCCTTTGCTTTACAGAAGCTTCCCAGTTTCAGTAGATCCCATTTATTCATTGTTTCTCTTATTGTCTGTGCTGCTGGGGTCCTACTTAGGAAGAGGCCTCCTGTGCCTAAATCTTGTAGACTACTTCCCACTTTCTCTTCTATCAGGTTCAAAGTGGACGGATTAATGTTGATGTCTTTAATCCATTTGGACTTGAGTTTTGTGCATGGTGATAGATATGGATCTACTTTCATTTTTTTACAGGTTGACATCCAGTTATGCCAGCACCATTTGTTAAAGATGCTTTCCTTCTTCCATTGTATACCTTTAGCTCCCTTGTCGAAAATTAGGTGTTCATAAGATTGTGGGTTAATATCTGGGTCTTCTATTCGATTCCATAGGTCGACTTCTCTGTTCTTATGCCAATACCAAGCTGTTTTCAATACTGTAGCTCTATAATAGAGTTTGAAGTCAGGGATGGTAATGCCTCCAGAAGTTCTTTTATTGTATAAGATTGTTTTGGCTATCCTGGGTTTTTTGTTTTGCCATATAAACTTGATTATTGTTCTCTCAAGGTCTGTGAAGAAGTTTGATGGGATTTTGATGGGGATTGCATTGAATCTATAGATTGCTTTTGGTAGAATTGCCATTTTTACTATGTTGATTCTCCCAATCCAAGAGCAGGGTAGGTCTTTCCACTTTCTGGTATCCTCCTCAATTTCTTTCTTCAAAGACTT
Source organism: Myodes glareolus (assembly GCF_982192425.1). Lineage (NCBI taxonomy): Eukaryota > Metazoa > Chordata > Mammalia > Rodentia > Cricetidae > Myodes > Myodes glareolus. The sequence goes on from NC_142026.1 coordinate 77,635,944, forward strand.
AAAGTTCTTGTCAAATAGGTCTTTCACTTCCTTGGTTAGAGTAACCCCAAGATATTTTATGCTATTTGTGGCTATCATGAAAGGTGATGCTTCTCTGATTTCCCTCTCTGCTTCTTTATCCTTTGTGTATAGGAGGGCCACTGATTTTTGGGAGTTGATCTTGTATCCTGCCACGTTACTAAAGGTGTTTATCAGCTGTAGGAGTTCTTTGGTAGAGTTTTTGGGGTGGCTTATGTACACTATCATATCGTCAGCAAATAACGAAAGTTTAACTTCATCCTTTCCAATTCGAATCCCCGTGATCCCCTTATGTTGTCTTATTGCTATTGCTAGAACTTCAAGCACTATATTGAAGAGGTATGGAGAGAGTGGACAGCCTTGTCGCGTTCCTGATTTTAGTGGAAAGGCTTTGAGTTTCTCTCCATTCAGTTTGATGTTAGCTGTCGGCTTGCTGTATATTGCTTTTATTATATTTAGGTATGATCCTTGTATCCCCAGTCTCTCCAACACCTTCATCATAAATGGGTGTTGAATTTTGTCAAATGCTTTTTCAGCATCTAGTGAGATGATCATATGGTTTTTTTCTTTCAGTTTATTTATATGATGGATTACATTGATAGATTTGCGTATGTTGAACCAGCCCTGCATTTCTGGAATGAAGCCGACTTGATCATAATGGATAATTTTTCTAATGTGCTCTTGGATTCGGTTTGCCAGTATTTTATTGAGAATTTTCGCGTCGATGTTCATGAGTGAGATTGGCCTGTAATTCTCTTTCTTGGTTGTGTCTTTGTGTGGTTTTGGTATTAGGGTAACTGTAGCTTCATAAAAGGAGTTAGGCAGTGACTCTTCTGTTTCTATATTGTGGAATACGTTAAGGAGTATAGGTATTAGCTCTTCCTGGAAGTTCTGGTAGAATTCTGCATTGAAACCATCTGGTCCTGGGCTTTTTTTGGTAGGGAGATTTTTGATAACAGCTTCTAATTCTTCGCGACTAACAGGTCTATTTAGATTGTTCACCTGTTCTTGGTTAAACTTTGGTGTATGGTACTTATCTTAAAAAATGTCCATTTCTTTTACATTTTCCAACTTTGTGGCATATAAACTTTCATAGTAAGATCTAATGATTCTCTGAATTTCCACTGTGTCTGTGGTTATGTCCCCCTTTTCATTTCTGATCTTATTAATTTGCATGTTCTCTCTCTGCCGTTTGATTAATTTAGATAGGGGTTTGTCAATCTTGTTGATTTTCTCCAAGAACCAGCTTTTTGATTCATTGATTCTTTGGATTGCTTTCTCTATTTCTATTTTGTTGATTTCAGCCCTCAGTTTGATTATTTCCAGTCTTCTAGACCTCCTGGGTGAATCAGCTTCTTTTTTTTCTAGATCTTTCAAGTGTGCTGTTAAGTCTCCAATGTGTGCTTTCTCCGCTTTCTTTAATTGGGCACTTAGTGCTATGAACTTTCCTCTTAGCACTGCTTTCATAGTGTCCCATAGGTTTGAGTATGTTGTGTCTTTCTTTTCATTAAATTCAAGGAAGACTTTAATTTCTTTCTTTATTTCTTCCTTGATCCAGGGGTGATTTAGTAGTTGACTGTTCAGCTTCCATGAGTTTGTTGGCTTCCTGGGGGAAGCATTGTTGTTGAATTCTAATTTTAGTCCATTGTGATCTGACAAGACACAGGTAGTTACTAATATTTTTTTGTATCTGTGGAAGTTTGCTTTGTTACCGAGTATGTGGTCAATTTTCGAGAAGGTTCCATGAGCTGCAGAGAAAACGGTATATTCTTTCCTATTTGGGTGGAGTGTTCTATAGATGTCTGTTAAGTCCATTTGATTCAATACCTCCAATAAATCTCTCAATTCTCTGTTTGGTTTCTGTCTGATTGACCTGTCCATTGGTGAGAGAGGAGTGTTGAAGTCTCCTACTATTAGTGTGTGTGGTTTGATGACTGCCTTGAGTTCTAGGAGAGTTTCTTTTACATATGTGGGTTCCTTTATATTAGGAGCATAGATATTCAGGATTGAGACTTCCTCCTGATGAATTGTTCCAGTTATGAGTATGAAATGTCCATCTCCATTTCTTCTGATTGATTTTAGTTTGAAGTCGATTTTGTTAGATATTAGGATGGCCACACCCTCTTGTTTCTTAGGTCCATTTGCTTGGAAAACCTTTTCCCAACCCTTTACTCTGAGTAGGTGTCTGTCTTTGTGGTTGAGGTGTGTTTCTTGTAAACAGCAGAATGTTGGATCCTGTTTTCGTATCCAATGTCTAAGTCTGTGCCTCTTTATAGGTGAATTGAGTCCATTGATATTAAGTGATATTAATGACCAGTGGTTGTTGACTCCGGTCATTTTTTTTTTTCAGGTAGTAGAGTGGATGTGTTTTTCTTCTTTGATTTGTGCTTGTGAATGGTCGCTAGATGTTCGAGTTATTGTAGGCCGTGTTGGGAATGTTGTATTCCTTCAGTAGTGATTTTCCTTCTAATATTCTCTGTAAGGCTGGATTAGTAGCTACATATTGTTTAAATTTGTTTTTATCCTGGAATATTTTGTTTTCTCCGTTGATAGTAAACAATAGCTTGGCTGGGTATAGTAGTCTGGGTTTGCATCCATGGTCTCTTAGTTTCTGCAGTACCTCTATCCAGGATCTTCTGGCTTTCATGGTTTCCATAGAGAAATCCGGTGTAAGCCTGTTAGGTTTACCTTTATAAGTTACTTGACCTTTTTCCTTTGCAGCTCTTAAAATTTTTTCTTTAATATGTATGTTTTGTGTTTTGATTATTATATGGCGAGGGAATTTTTTTTTCTGATCCAGTCTATTCGGTGTTCTGTATGCTTCTTGAACCTTCATAGGAATATCGTTCTTTAGATTGGGAAAGTTTTCTTCTATAATTTTGTTGAATATATTTTCTGGGCCTTTGATCTGCAGTTCTTCTCCTTCTTCAATCCCTATTATTCTTAGATTTGGTTTTTTTATTGTGTCCCAGATTTCCTGAATGTTTTGTGAAGAGAATTTGTTGGATTTGCCGTTTTCTTTGACCAGAGCATTTATTTTCTCTATGGTATCTTCAGAATCTGAGATTCGTTCTTCTATCTCTTGTATTCTATTGGTTATGCTTGAATCTGTAGTCTCCGTTCGTTTACCTAGGTTTTCCATATCCTGCCGGTTCTCGGTTTGTGTTTTCTTCATTGCCTCCATTTCCGTTTTCAATTCTTGGACTGTTTCCTTTACTTGTTTGATTGTTTTTTTCTTGGTTTCTCAGGGTCTCATTCACGGATTTACTGATTTCTTCAAACTTTTTGTTATATTTCTCATCTAATTCTATACTCATTTCTTCAAACTTTTTGTTATATTTCTCATCCAATTCTTTAAGGGAGTTATTCATATCCTGTTTAAGGGACTCTATTGCTTTCATAATGGCACTTTTTCCCACTTCTTCTGGGTTAAGGTGTTTAAGTCCTTCTATTGTAGGCTCCTTGGGATCTGGTGTTTTCATGTTGTTTTTCAGATTGTTGGATGAGGTCCTGCCTTGGCGTCTGCCCATCTCTTACTTCAAATGTTCTCTATTGGAGCTTCTGTTACTGGGTCAGGTTCCCTTCTTGGGCAGGGAGTTCACTGACAGAATGCCCACCTTTCCTCAGGCAGGCTATTGAAGCACAGGCACTCCCTCTTTCCTGGATGTGCTTACAATGCAGGCGCAGCTCGCAAGGCAGCTGAGCTGGGGAAATTTTATGGCCCCAGGGGGAAGGGAGAAATATAGGAATTCGTACCTGGATGGGAGCTGGGATGGCAGGCGGGAGGGGGTAACCAGCACTGCAGGGCGACCTGGGAGTCTATGGGGTCGGGTAACGCCCAAGCTCCTCCTCACCGGGACCCTGCCCCAGCCCGAAGGACCAAAGCACCATATTCTTAAACCCAAATCCTAAAGTCAAGATGCTTTTATAATATACATGGTGGATTAGTTTAGCAGCCAATACAATAAAAGGTCTCTCTATAATTAGCTCCTTCACAGTCAAAAAATTCAAAGAAAACACGATATACAAAATCCAGGCTCTCTGTGTATTTTCCACTTTTATGTGGCTTATTTTTGTTTATTTCTTTTAATCTATAACTATCTGTACTCTGTCTCTTTAAAGACTTTACCATTTTTAAGGTATTAACTTTACTTTATGACTTTTTAATACCTTTTTTTTCTCTCTCTCCCAAGCCTACATATGTCCATCTAACTCTATGACCCATTTAGAGGTCTTTTGTGTCTGAATCTGTCGTATTGCATTGTCTTTAATTCTCTATTTTCTTGAAGAGCTTTTAAAATGCTAAGCTCTTAAGAATCTAAGCTGCGACAATCCCAGGTAAAATACAGGTAGTGCCTTCTTGCTATGCTCAGTCCAACATGGCAAAGTCGCTTGAGCCTCTGAGCTGTGTTTCCGCTAGCATGGCAGAGCTTCTCTGGCTCCACCTCTCTCCAATTTCAAATTAATGAATGTACCATTTGTGCTAGCTCTGGGGCCGCCAGGTAGGAACCACACTCAGCAGTTTAACTCTGAGACTGAGTATGTGGCACATAAACTCTTTATTTCTAGGTTACAGCCAAATCTGCCATGCAGAGCACTGTGCAGCCTGGAAACATTTCTCTGCATGGTGACAGAAATCCTCCATGCACTCCTGCCTGCCTAAGCCTGATCCCACTGACTGCCCAAGCAGGGAGCACCAAGCCACAGGCATGGTCTCAGGTACTTTGTTCCCGACCCTGGGTGGGCACACAAACATCTGGGTCCACAAATGCTCCATAACCAGAGTTTGAACTGGCAGAAGGGCCCAGGAAGCCTCAGTTTAAAAAAAGGCACAGCTTTTTTCCTGCTGCTATTGCTGAGTTGGGAAAATTTCTCTGTGGCAACCCACAGCCACACAGCAAAAAGCTGTGTTAAACTCTATATTTGTGTCTAGAATTCCTTTTTAAGCTCCCTTAGGTTTTGCATGGAGTTTGTTACCACGTTGGGTGCCACTCTGTAGTAAAGAGAAGGAGTGGGCTTCATCCCGCCCAGCTCCCGGCTGCCTGGCTAGCTTATACCCGAGATAATTACACAGAAACTGTATTCTTTTAAACACTTCCTGGCCCACTATATATAGCTTCTTATTGGCTAACTCTCACATCTTGATTCCACCCATTCTAATAATCTGTATGTCACCACGAGGTCGTGACTTCCTGGAAAAGAGTCAGCATGTCTGACCTGGCAACTGACTCCATGGTGGTTATCTCTGCCTGCCTTCATTCCCCCAGCACTCTGTTCTGTCTAATCCACCCACCTAAGGGCTGCCCTATCAAAAGGCCAAAGCAGTCATCTATTCAACCAATGAAAGCAACACACAAAGAGAAGAAGGACCTCCTACACCATAGCTAGACACCAATAGACTAAGTTTTGTAATTGTAATTACTTCTTGATAACTGTTTTGTTATATGTAATTTTACTATATTAAAATTAAATCCTTCCTTTTTATTCAGATAAAAGGGAAGATGATGTAGGATTCCCTTCTGTATGCTATAAATATGTTTTATTGTCATTGGTTGATAAATAAAACTGCTTTGACCTATGTCAGGGCAAAATATAACTAGTCAGAAAAACTAAACTGAATGCAAGAGAAAGAAGGCAGAGCTAGGGAGACACCATGTAGTTGCTGAAGGAGAAAGATGCCAAAACCTTTTTGGTAAGCCACATCCTAATGGGGATACACAGATCCAACATCAGTTTTGGGTTGTCTGAGTCTGGTTTCCATCATTCTGCTGGGATTCTACAAATTAAGCTTTGTTGTAAGTTCTGCATGTAAGTAAAATAGTCTCATTTTATATGTTCATTTTAATTCACATGATGCCCATTAGGTCCATCAGTATTTTTGCAGATGACAGTACATTTATTCATAATTCATATGAATATGAATATGAATGAATTCATATTCAGCTGTACATAATTTTTGAATGCATGTGGGTTAAATGTTACAACCAAAGGATCTGTCTCATAAAACCCCTGAAGATTGAGTTCTACCATAAGATAATATAATTCCTTTCTTGGGAAAAAAAAACCAGAAAGAAATGGTAGGCAGTACAAATCCAGAACCTCTGCTCAATAATGATTGGTCTTTGGGCCAGGGACTCCAGGACATTATAAGAAATCCCTTAGGATTAAAGGGATGGTCCAAAACATCTCATTTCTGCTCCCAGATCATCTAAACCACTTAGAAAGGACCGTCAGCTTAGACCTCATTGCCAGAGTTACACTCTTCAGGGGTATTCAGACTTATATGGTTATTTCAGAACTTCTTCATTGGGAAACATGAGTGTGGTTAAGGTAGGATGTAAACTTCGCTCTGAAATATGAGTTTTTGAGAGTCTTAGATCCTCCAGTGTGCTGCCATGCTCCAGTTTGTGAAATACACCACTGAACTTCCAGTCTCCTCAGAAGTGCTCTCTCTTCAATGTAAACTACGCCCAAAATTAAAACCTGCAGAATTAGAAAGAATGCTTCTATCAGCCACTTTCTTTGTCACTTCACCTACAATAATACAATTTCGAAAGAAAAAGCCTTACGATGAATGTGGGTGATATAAATTGACCATAAGAGAAGGAATTAATGATTGGCAATAATAAACAATAATCTTTAACATACACATCATGAGCTCCTCTATAATCAACCCCATCGTATTTCTTTTTCCGCTTTGATCTCCCACCAGACAGGAGACATTTGTCCTTCCAACATGAGATGAGAGTGAACCACACTGCAGCCAAACCTGTCTACCTATGTCCAGTTTTAGTCCATAAGGAAGAAATCTACTCTAAGCTCTTTATCCAAGCACACTGTGGCCTGTCTTAACTGTGGTCAAAATGCATTCTCAGTGACAATTTAGAGGACCAATATTTTCTTGTACCTGAGATAAAGCTGTGAAAAATTCGTATTAGATTTTATTTGACCGTGAATGAAGGAAATGATGATTAGGGGAATGAAGCGAGACTTCCAATCTGGCCTTTGCCATCATCTTCATTGCAACTTTTATTTGTCAACTTTCCTAATTATCACATCCTAAAGTTTTCCTCATTTCTCTGCGTTTTAGCTTTTGCTTTATGTTGAACTTGCAAAAGACCTTTCATAACATTCTACAATGTTAATTAATATTAACTCATATACAACACCTCTTCCCTGCAACCAATTTAAATGTCTTTCCTCTGTATTAAGTTTTAAATGAACTTAGGTAAAAAACTAAGGACCTAAATTACCGCAACTTTAGTTGAGATAGTACCTCCATCATATCAGTTGAAAGGCATGGCTGTGGGCCATTTCTAAAGCTGATTACTGATATAGAATAATACAGCTCACTGTGAGAATTAAAATCCCTGGGGACATCCTGGGTTGTATAAGAATGCAGGTTGACAACCTTACTGAACAAGACAGAAGAGAAAATGGGAAGAACACTTGAACTCATTGTCGCAACAGTCTACTTACTAAAAATAACACCAGCACCACAGACACTGAGGACAACAATTCATAAATGGGACTTTCTAAAACTGATAAGCTTCTGTAAAACAAAGCATATGGTCAACAAGACAAAATGCCAGCCTACAGATTGGGAAAAGATGTTCACCAGTCCTACATTGGACAGAGGACTGATCTTCAAAATATATGAATAACTCAAGAACCTTGACACCAAAGGAACAAGTAATACAATTTATAAAAAAATTGATGTACAGACATAATCAGAGAACTTTCAACAGAAAAATTTCAAAGGACACTTAAGGAAATGCTGAAAATCCTTAGCCATCAGAGAAATACAAATTAAAAGAACTCTGAAATTCCATCTTACACATGTCAGAATGGACAAGATCAAAAACACTGATGATGGCTTATGCTGGAAAAGATGTGCGATAAGAGGAATGTTCCTCCATTGTCGGTGACAGTAAAAACTTACACAGTTGCTTTGGAAATCAGTATGGCAATTTCTCAGGAAACTAGGAAACAATGTACCTCAAGACCTAGCAATACCACTGTTGGGCATATACCCAAAAGATGCTCAATCATACCAAAAGTACATGTGCTCAGCTATGTTTGTAGCTGCATTACTCGTAATAGCCAGAACCTAAGAACAAGCTAGATTCCCCTCAACCGAAGAATGAATAAAGGAAATGTGGTATGGGCCTGGAGAGATGGCTCAGTGGTTAAAAGCACTGGTTGTTCTTCCAGAGGTCCTGAGTTCAATTCTCAGCAACCACACGGTGACTCACAATCATCTGTAGTGAGATCTGGCACCTACTTCTGTGTACTTAAAAAATAAATATATTTTTAAAAAAGAATAAAAGAAAGTGTGGTACATTTAAACAATGGAATACTACACAGTGAGAAAAAAAATCATGACATCTGCAAATTATCAGGCAAATGGAGGGTCTAGAAAAAACATATTGAGTGAAGTAACCCAGACCCAGAACAACAAATATAGTACGTAATCACTCATGAGTCATTTTTAGACATAAAACAAAGAAAAACCATCCTACAATCCACAACCCCCAGAGAAACTAGACAGAAAAGATGACCCTAAGATAAAACATAAATGGATCTACAAAGGAAGTAGAAAAATGCAAGATCTCCTGAGTAAATTGGGAACATAAGGATCATGGGAGAAGGTAGAATGGGAGAGAGGACGGAAGAAGGGGAGTGGAGAAAAATGTATAGCCCAATAAAAACATTAAAAAAGGAAAGTTACATTAGAATCAGCTTCTTGATCCCTATAATTTGTGAAGTTTTGTTTGGAATTGGTTGGCTCTATAGATTAAATTGCAAAGGCCTGATACCTGGAGAGTAGAGTATACCTAAACATAAATATGTAGTATTTAATATTTTATAAAATAATGCAGATTTTAAAAACCAGGAAGAAAAATCCACTAAGTAGAATTCTACTATAATCTCTGCTTTCATTCCTGTCTTTAGATTCCTACATTCTTCCAAGACAGACTGTAAGCTATGAGCTAAAATAACCCCTCCCTCCACATGTTCCTTTTGGTAATGGCGTTTGTAACAGAAACAGACATGAGTTGGGATAAACAGTTTCCATTTAGAATGTTCCCCCTGTATTTGTCAGATACATTGCTGGTACATTAGAATATTAGCAATTTAGCTAAGCAAAAAAAATATCAGCTCTGGTTAATCACCTTTGATTCTGTTGATCTTCAAGGACCATGCCACGCATGAGGCCAAGTTTATCAGGGTTGTGGGTCTGCCATTTGGAGCCATGGAGATAATCAGGTACAGGCCACAGATAGTGAGGAATTTCCCTATACCCAATTTAGCCATGCCAGGTACCAGAGAAGGACTGCAACAGCAAACTTGTAAAGGGCAAAATATAAGCAAGATACATTCCAGGGTCTTTGATGTTGGGGACCTTGCCTAACCCTAACCAAGATTTATCCATCAGGGGGTAGCCTCCTGGTGGACTGACACCTTAAACCTCAATCTCTACCCTGCTGTCCCTCCGGCATGGCCATCGGCATGTCATCCGGTTCAAAAATAAATCACACAGATGTAGATTATTACTTATAGATGTCCAGATTAGTTTGGCCTATTTCTAGCCATCTTTCTTTAACTTAAATTTTGCCATCTACCTTTTACCTCTGGACTTTTTCCTTTTTTACTTCTGTGTATTTTACTTTCACTCTCCCTCTGTGAGTCCCCATGTTGGGTGACTGGGCCCTAGTGTCCACCTCTGCTTGTTCTCTTAATTCCTCCTTCTCTTGCTCCTTTTCTCCTTCCATCTATTGTCTCTGACTGCCAGCCCTGCTTATCCCTCTCTGTCTAGCTATCAGTCCTTCAACTCTTTATTAGATCAATATCAGGTGATTGAGACACCAAAGTAACACATCTTCACAGAGTTTAACAAGTGAAACAAAAAATGCAACACAATTTTTATCATTAAACCAAATGCTCCACAACATGAACAAATGTAACACATTTAGAATTGTTACATTCTAATTGTTAAATGTAACAAATGTAAAAATAATATTCTACAACGAGAGAAAAATGCTGTAGGGAAAGATGATCCCACCTTTTACCATAAGCATGCACCTCACCTAACTAGTTGGGAAGCAAACCAGACCTGACTCTTGGGTAGGGAACACAGGTGAATCAACCATGAGAGCATGAGTGCAGGAGATCCATTGCTCACCCTCGTCTACCATTCAGTGGCACAGGTGGGAGAAGATGCCCTCCCTATTCCACCCATCACTACCTGTGTTAAGTGAGAGATCTGGCCCCTGGGTACTGATCCTGAGAGAATCAGCCCTGCCCCTCCAGCTATAGCAGACAGAAAACTGAACCTTGCACCCGACCTGGACAACACAATCAAGTTGACTCCATTGTCAGGGATGCAGGTGTGCCAGCCCTGAGGACATGAAATCAGGAGAGCTGACACACTGTCACCCCTTCATATGCCCCCACACAGCAATCAGAAGAAAGGGCATCCAACATGCCTGGGCAAAAGAGTAGAGCTGACTCTGTCAGTATGAGTGAGGGAACCTGAATCTGAGGACCCAAGAACAGGAGAACTTGTCTCACTCCTTTCTGAAAACTGTATCAGATGAGCTAGCTGAGGCAATACTGGAGAGTTTGTCTGGGTAGTGAAAATGAGGGAAAGCTAGCAAACTGTCCAACCTACCTACCAACCAGGCCCAATACCAAGACTGTGTGTTGGACCACCTGTCATATCCCACCCACATTGAAAGCCATCAGTCAGGTTCCCACATTGGAGCCACATCTGTTGGCGGTCCAGACTAGAAGGGTTCATGCATTCCAGGGTAGGGTTGTGTGGATTAGTAGTGGTAGGCAAAAAGAACATAGACACAGCGAAAAAAGACAGATACTTCTTCCATGATACAAACTGATTTACCATGATGCAAATATCAGAGCAGAGAATTTTATCTTTGCTCTGAAAGAGGTTGATTCCCATTGCTTTGAGTCTATCCTGGTGGACTGTTGCAAGATGATGGGCTACAAACAGTAAATCGCGTCACCAGCTCCTTCCTGTTCATATCCTTTGACCTTCATTTCTTCACTGAACTCTGTCCTCAAATCAAGGGCAAGAGTGACCATAAGGTTTTTAGAAATCCATGTACTTGTTGTTAAGTCTTGTGACAACATGCACAAGAGCTGCAGGATCTGATGCCAGACAAAATTCCCCAATAGAGAGGGAAGGCCATGAAGTTCCAACCTAACTGAGGACTTCTTGGTAACTGATAATTGCTGGTAGAAGAAGAATCAGTTTTCCCTAAGAGTAGTGTCCCTGTTAGGTCAACCATTGTCCCGTAGATAGCATACATCAGATAAACGTTCCTTCTAACACGCTTTTTTGTTGTTGTTGGAGTGTGGGGTTGGGACAAAGTTTCTCTGTAGCTTTCGGAGCCTGTCCTGGAACTAGATTTGTAACCAAGCTGGCCTCGAACTCACAGAAATCTGCCTGCTCTGCCTCCTGAGTGATGGTATTAGAGGTGTGCACCACCACCACCCTGCTCCCTTCTAACACTCTTATTATTTGTGTCTTTCTATTTTTACCATTTATAGTTTACAATTGATAGTTGTCCAGGGTTTAGGGGATAAACTTGTAGAATATTTGTCATTATGAAGTTTTCTGAGGGACAATCAGAAATTCTTGCAATTGACTAAGATAAATAAATACTAGGTAGATAAATAAAATAAAAGAGGGATGATTGGAGTGCATATGGTGGGAGCTTACGATGGTAAGAAGGTAGGAATGAGGAAAATGTACTGAATGGAGGTTAAGTTCCCCATTATAGTCAAAGAAAGGAGCCCAAATATTCTTAGGTTGGTCAGATTAGGAATACAAGAGAGGTCAGCGGCTGTTCATTGACAGAGTCTCTTAATTAAAAAGTAAAACCAGACTGACTACATCCTGTGTTTACATCTCAGGTTTTCATGCCTTGGATCAGAAACCATAGGTTTTCCCTAGTGCTCATAATTATGTACATTCCTTTCTGAAGTGCCAATCAGCCCCTTATATAAATGAAATTCTGACATGCTGTGTTTAGCACATGTACTGCATTTTAGCAAAGTGCATGGGAATATTTATTGCGATTGTTACAGTACAAATGTGGAATACCTCAGCACAGTCATGTATTTGAACTCTTGGGACCATGTGGTTGATACTCTTTGTGGAGGTTACGGAGCCTCCAGAAGGTGGAGTCTTAAGAATGACTATTCTCTTGGTAAACATTCATTGAGATAAATAGATTTGGGGTCTGGTTAATTTTGATGTGTGTTGATTTTGTTGTCTTCAAGAGTTTTTAATACAAAGTTTATTTAAGAAAAAGAAAGGCAGAGCCTTGTTGTTGGAAATATGTCACTGTGGTAGACTTTGATGCTTTATGCTTGATTCCACCCTATATGAGATAAAACTGAGAGCTCCAGAGAAGATACAGAACATCATGTCAGGGAAAGCAGGACAGCAGCAACACAGAACTCTTCTGGGAGTCAGAAATACAATGAGAACTGTAAGTAGGACAGGCTATAAGAGTTCTATGTTTTCCTCTAGTGATGGACTCCCTCCAGCAAGGCCCCATCTCCTTAAAGTTTCACAGCCTCCTCACTCAGTACCACTAGATGGGAGCCAACAATTCAAATTCATGAACTCACCAGGAGAACATTTCTAATGCAAAAGAGAATATATTTAGCTTCATAGTCTTTCCAGAGAAAAAAACAGGCAATCATAATTTGGTTCACTCTACTTTCTTAAGTGCATCACAATTCTCACTTCATTTGTTTAGGGTTTATACATATTACTTTAAAATCAATTGCGCTATTATATTAAATACTAATTAATATAACACAACTTAAAGGAAAATGATTTGCTTTGTTTCATAATTTCAGATTTCTGTTCATACTCATCTCTAGGTCTGTCTTAGTTAATGCTAAGCACCATTGTAGGAGATAAGAAGTTTCTATACGTGTGTGTGTGTGTGTGTGCATGCGCGCGCTTGTGTTTACATGTGCATATCTGTGACTGTCTATTCACTTATCCATGCAGGTGCACATAGAGACCAGAAGTTGCTCTCAGGTTGACATCTTCAGTCAGGACTTTGTATTTTTGAGATAGGATAGGCTCTCTCGCTGAGTTGAAATACTCTGGCTGTACTGGCTGTCCCAAGATCTGGAATCTATCAGTCTCCTCCCATTGGCACTAGAATTATAAGCAAGTGCCACTATGCCTGGGTATTGGGGATCTGAACTTAGGTACTCATGTTTGTACAACAAGCACTTTAACCCTTGAGCCACCCTCATAACTCCAGAAATGTCGATCTCTTCACAGAAACTTTTAGTAAAATTATCCTACTTGAGTCTTGATGATTTCATATAAGAAAACATTCTGCTATAGTCATGAGCAAATGAAACTGTCTTTATGGTCCACGGTCTATGTTTTGTACACAGAGAATTCTAGAAGAAACCTACTAAGAATATTTAACATGAGACTTACATGTACTTCACGTGCCTAGCAGAGTGTTCTTTGTGTCTTGAACATTTGCAACTCAATCCTGCTTTATAAATACATCAAGCTTGTTAATATGACACTAGGTCTATTTAATTTTATCATGAAATGCATCACGACTGGGATCATTAGAGAGAAGGAGGAAGGCCCCTCGCTGTAAGGTAGACATTGTCTGTCATCCAGAGATTCACATTCAACCATCTGGAGAAATCCTAACCAGCCTTAATGTCTGCCTTATGAAGCTTGTGTCTTCTTGAACATGTTGACACAGGAGAGCATTTCCTAAATATAACCCTAGCAGCACATACACTGAGAGAAACAATTAATAAATGGGACCTCCTGAAACTGAAAAACTTCTGTAAAGTAAAGGACACGGTCAACAAGACAAAATGACAGCCTACAGAATGGGAAAAGATTTTTATTAACCCCATATCAGACAGAGGTCTGATATCTAAAATATACAAGGAACTCAAGAAATTGATCATCGAAAGAATAAATAATCTAATAAAAAATGGAGTACAGACCTAAACAGAGAACTCTCAACAGAGGAATCTAAAATGGCTGAAAGACACTTAAGGAAATGTTCAATATCCTTAGTCATCAGAGAAATGCAAATCAAAACAACTCTGAGATTCCATCTTACACCTGTAAGAATGGCCAAGATCAAAAACACTGATGACAACTTCTGCTGGAGAGGTTGTAGGGTAAAGGGAACACTTCTGCATTGCTGGTGGGGATGCAAGCTGATACAGGCCTTTGGATGTCAGTGTGGCGATTTCTCAGAAAATTAGGAAACAACCTTCCTCAAGACCCAGTAAAACCACTTTAGGGTATATATCCAAAGGATGTTCAATCGTGCCACAAGGACATGTGCTCAACTATGTTCATAGCAGCATTGTTTGTCGTAGCCAGAACCTGGAAACGGCCTAAATGCCCCTCGACTGATGAATGGATAAGGAAAATATGGTACATTTACAAAATGGGGTACTGCACAGCAGGAAAAAATAATAACAACTTGAAATTTGCAGGAAAATAGATGGAGCTATAAAACATTATTTTCAGTGAGGTAACTCAGACACAGAAAGACAATTATCATATGTACTCACTTATAAGTAGTTTTTAAACATAAAGCAAAGAAATCCAGCCTACAAATCACAATCCCAGAGACCTTAGACAGCAATGAGGACAATAAGAAAGACTTACATAGATCTAATCTACATGGGAAGTAGAAAAAGACAAGATCTCCTGAGTAAATTGGCAGCATGGGGACCTTCTGGGAGGGTTAAAGGGGAGGGGAGAGGCAGGGAAGGGAGCAGAGAAAAATATAGAGCTCAATAAAAAAATCATTAAAAAAGAAGCTTGTGTTTTTCTCCTTGAGTTGCACATTGGTTTTTCAATGAACACAAAGTTTGTGAATTAACATAAATGTGACGTGCATCTGATAGACTGTCTGAATTTGGTCCAGAGTTTTTTTACAGTGTGGTCAGGGTTCATTAAAACCAAAGGACTGATGGTCGGAAAACATGTAGAAATTAGGTCAAAGATGTTATTTAGCCACTTACTTGAAATATCAAAGGCAGAGATATAAGCATAAACGGTGGAGGAGAGTGTATAAAAAGATACAAAGGTGCACACTAGGGTCAGGATGTTTTGAGTAGCTCTGGCCTCAGGGGAGGGTCTGGGGGAAAGCCTTGCCTTGCGGATGTGTTGCATCTGTGTCCTGTGCCTGTGTAGGATGCAAATCATGGTGCTACTAGACCAGAGCATGAGCCCTGAGAATAAAATTTCAGGTAAAAATATGAACACTATATACAATGAATTTGTGATTCCATCCTTAAGCCATGTAGAACAGTACCCAGAATCTTTTCTCCGTGTGAGGTTTTTGAAATTCAAATTTCTGTCGCTGAACAGAGGGAAAATTAAGTTTACACACATGTATAGGATCCAACAAAGGAAAATAGAGATACCAACGTAGCTGGTGGCTTTTGTTTTAAGCTTCTTGCAGCTGGAGTTCATGGGGCTTGTCTTGATAGCCTGAAAGACACTGAGTATGCAGGTTGCTGCAATTGACACCCCCCTGGCCACTCTGTAAATATACAGAATGTATGTACATCCAAACTCATGAAGGAAATGCTTTACTCCAAATGCTGTCATGGTCTGTGGGATTCCTTTGGAAAGCATGATAAGGGAGTTGGCTACAGTCACATGCTGAACTATGACATCTGTGGTCTTGAACCGAAATCCAGTCAGACACAGGGAAACATAGCAATAAAGAAGAGAGAAATTTGCTAAAATTCCAGCTACAGTTTGTACTGTGAATAGAGTTCCTGCTAAAGCATGAAGGGCCATTGTGCCATGGGAATATCTTCACAATTTCTTTTTCCTGAGATAAAATAACCATTGACAAGCTATAACACTATGATTTTCATTTCTTTGTGTGGTTCTTGGATTTCTGGAGGTTTCAAGAGTCAAAAGATAGTCAAATTTATCTACTCCAACCTTGAGACTGTGTTGCCCTAGGTGAAGCAATGACAAGAATGACAAAGAATCACAGTACATCTGTCCCTTGGTGTCTTCAAAGTTCTGGATTTAAATATTCTTGTAAATAAACAAAAATTGTGGCTGATCAAGTCTCTTCTATAAAAAGGCATAGTTCTTGAATCTGTGTACAGACACCCCCTGTGCCACTGGGAGAATGGAGAGATGAGAAAGGGAACAGAGTGTAGAAATGATTAACATTTGTTATGTGACTTATGAAACTGTCAACAATGGAAAAGTAAAAATGATCAAAATAAAAGTTTCTGTTCTGTCTGAAATATATTTCTCTCCAGATTTAACACAGGCAGGCCATTTTGTTAAAATCAATCAGGTTTCAGGAATGGTTATCTCATATACATGTGTCTTTGCCATTTTTTTAAAAACTTCTCTGCCCATTCATCAGAACTACTTAAAGGATTGAAAATTATGCAGTCAAAGATTTCTCAAATACCCCCAGATTATATCAATACCAATGTATTTAGAAATTCTTTAATAATCTTGCATTTTGAAAGTATTTACATCATCATTTACAGTGAGCTATTCTTCCCTTACAATTTTTGTTACTTCTATTATTTATTTTAGTTTGTCTTTCTCATCCCTTGACTGTTATACATCTGCCTCATCATCTTGGTAAAAGTTTCAGCGATGAGTAGGTACACAAATAGACTGTTTGTAATGTATTTCTTGTGTGTTTTTGTGTATCAAAGAATTTCAAGTAATGGACAACCTGTATTTACTGTTTATTGCCCATAAAAACTAGGGAATTCTGGAAGAACAGTAATTGTGACAGAGGTTTGCATAAAATACCATCAGTAAGTTTACAGAGAAAACACACAATGAAAAGTAAAAATGGAGCTGGAGAGATGACTCAGAGGTTAAGAGCACTGATTGTTCTTCTAGAGGTCCTGAGTTCAATTCCCAGCAACCATATGGTAGCTCACAACCATCCCATAGCCACACTGACGAATATCTTGCATATCACCATAGAACCTTCATCTGGCAATGGATGGAGATAGAGACAGAAACCCACATCGGAGCACTGGACTGAGCTCCCAAGGTCCAAATGAGGAGCAGAAGGAAGGAGAACATGAGCATGGAAGTCAGGACCACAAGGGGTGCGTCCACCCACTGAGACAGTGGGACTGATCTAATGGGAGCTCACCAAGGCCAGTTATCTTTGAGCTAGAGCCACACACCTTTGTGAGCTGTCATGTGGGTGCTGGGAATTTAACCCTGCTCTTCTGCAAGAGTAGGAAGTGTTCTTTACTATGATCCTTTACTCTAGCCTCCCCAGTCTTCCCTATATTGTAACCATGATGATTTAAGAGTCAAGCTTATAACAACCTTGAAATTTTTTGTTCTGTTTCCTATTAAAACGTCTGAGTAGCAGAGTGGCTTTATAATCCTCAAACATGTGAAAATTTAGTTTGATTATATTAAAAAGTCATTATCAAGTAAATAAACTTTGAGTTCAATAAAATTGTCATAATGTCTTATGATATTCAATTTCTTTACTCAAATACCTCATGTCTTTTATTTATAAAACACTTTCTAAAGATTTATTTATTTATTTATTATGTATACAGTGTTGTGCCTCCATCTATGCCTGCAGGCCAGTTGAAGTCACCAGGTCTCATTATGGATGGTTGTGAGTCACTATACGGTGTCTGGGAATTAAACTCAAAAATCTGTGGAACAGTAGCTAGTACTCTCTATTGCTGAGTCATTTTTTTAGCCACAGCTACCTCATGTCTTAGAATTCATTTCTTTGTTTATGATTTTTGTAGTTGGTTTCTTCTTTCTTAAGATATTGTTTGCTATAGTGAAAACTCAAGGCTCACTTCCCTTATAGACTACCCTAAAATTAAATTGAAAATGCTTACCTGACTCAGTCTTGATACTAGGTTGATAGCATCCATGTGATAGTCTCCACAATCCATTTGGATATATGGGAAGTACACAGCAAGGGAAGATAAAGACTGGTAACTATGTGATCTCACCTCCCTACAGAATGGTAATTGCCACTTCATGTCCACTTTAGAGCAATTGACAATGTAAGCCTGGGGAGCCAGCAGTATCTCTAATTAATTTTCTCCCAGTTGGTGATTTATAAGAATCACAAATCATTAGTAATCTTCTAATGAAACTTTCTGTGTCCCTCTCTTTCTTCCCAACTCTTCCAACTTCCTGGGAATTGTAGTTCTTCTCTCAAGTTCTATAAGATTAACTCTTTTACATAAAATGTAATTAACACTATGTGTTCCTCGCCTTTCTATGCCTGTTATATTGATGGAATATAATGACTTCCTCTTCTAGCCATGTGACTATAAATCACAGGTGTGTGGTAATTTTTACTTTTATTTTTATTTTGTGAGCTTCACACATAAGTAAAATGTATACTGATTGAATTCCTATTCATTACCCTCTTTTATTCATTTCTTTTCCTCTGTGCCCCTTCATTATCATAATTTACGAGTGGCTACCTTGTTGAAAATGTCAGCTCTTTTTCTAGTAGCCATCCATAGCCATTAGATTCTCAGGATGTTATATGGCTTGTGGGTACCTCCTCCATCTATGTTAGAATGTTGGAGGGTCCAATTTTTACAGAAATCATGACTGCTAAATGTCAGAATTTTCCTGGCCATGTTGTACCTGGATGATACCCCTTCCACATTCTACTTTCCGAAATTATTTATACCTTTTCTTCTGTGAGGTACTTAGAACCTTGGAAGAGATAAGAGATATCATATTTAGGGGTGAGCATTCATGCATCATTTGTTCTCAGGATTTTACCAGGAATCAATCTATGTTATCTATCAGCCTCTGAAAAATCAATTTTCTCTTTCCCATGGTAAGAGTGATAGTAGTCTACAGGCATTAATATAAAATTTAGAAGGACACTTGAGAATACACCAAGTTTTGGAATTGTATTTTCTTTCTTGTTTTTAAGGGCCAAAGAGTGTTGCCTGTAATTTTTCTACCACAAGGTCTCTGTCTGTTCACAAGTTCATGGACATCTCTCTTGATTCCACTCAAGAATATTGTCAAGAGTGTTACAGTAACAGCAACAGGTGGTGCAGCTCTTTGTAGTCCTGAAAAAGCCTAGTACTGACCAGTGGGGACAATGCTAAGTCAGTGTACCATCTAGATTCTCTGTGTCCTATGGTTCAAGTACATGCTATCCTCAGCAACAGTGTCTTCCCATCAAGTTTTTGGAAGAAGAAAAATAATGTAACTCCTTTGGTTTGTTTTTGAGATGTTGTATTTTTCATTTATTTTGGTTTTATGTCAAGGTACTCTTGGGTCTTTGCAGCCACTAGTTAATACAATTTGTGATGATTTTATTGAGGGTAAACAAAATTTGATATTTTGCTGGAGTTGACCGAACCAATAAATCACTTTTAGTATTTGATTACGTTAACAATATTATCTTCCAAGAAATCCATGCTTCTTTTCATTTAAGTATCTCCTCTAAATTTTTTTCACAATATTTGCCAGGTTGAATTTTCACATTGTTTTAATTCCTTGCTGCATAAGTTGTTTTCTTAATACTATGACAGAATATGTAGAAATAAGCTTGATTTGGGAAATAACCAAGGCTAGCTAAAAAGATAAAACCATTGTATTTTTATTTATTATAAGGGAGAAAACTCACAAAACAGGAACGAGAAGTCCAAGCTCAGCTGTACTGCAAGTGAACCACAGAGACAGAGAGCTCCTGAATCAAGTACCATTTTGCTCCAGGTCCCAGAAAGCCACACCCTAACTTGGTCCCATCTCTTAAAGTTAATTGTTTGACAACGATTCCCCACCAAGAATATCTAATGAAATGTGTAAAGAGAGATAGGATTTATTTTATCTCATGGTTTGAGAAGAAAAAATCCTTCATGGTAGGAAGAGCTAGTGTGATGCAGCACCATGGGAGCAAGAGGCTGTCATGGTGACTCCCCATGTCTTCGTGCCTTGGTGGAAGAAGATACATGGAGAATATTGAAAATAAGAATGGGCTTTGAAATTCAAGACTTGATCCCATCAATCCTGTACCTTTGGATTCTCAAACATTTCAAAACAGCACCATCATCTGTGAATCAAAATTTCAAGCACGGGCAGAACATTTCACATTCTTGTGGTAATCACTTGATGAGATGTATTCCTTTATGACTTACTTTTTAAATAATAATCTGTGGATAACAGTGCTTAGTTAAGTTACTTTCACCTGTTTCAATTGGTGTACAGAAATACTACTCCTTTTTTAGCCTGATACTTCATTGGCTCTGAGTACTAATACCTAGTACTAGTAATAACTTTGATTAGAGTCTTTAGGAATTCCAATATTGAAGATCATATTTAATGTAAAAAGGACCTTGCAATGTTTTGGATATTTTATGTCTTTTTTTTATAACTTAGAGTACCTAGAAAAGATCTATCTCCTGCGCTCATCATCCCCACCTCTATAGAGGTAACTTTAACTGCTGTTCTTGAATATCAGCAACGATTGATCTGGCTTTTTTCAGCTGAATTCAAGATTATGGATATGGCAGGTTTGGAGTATCCATTCAGAGTACTGATCTCAAAGATTCCCAAGGTCAGATATAGGGCAGAAAGGAAGTTCTTCACTGATGCCTAGAAAATAATGGAGTAGTAAGAGAAAGAGTCATACTCCTAGAAATGTATATTAGTCAGGGTTCTCTAGAATAACAGAACTTATAGAATGAATAAATGTGTGTGTATATTTGATATATATTTGTAAGATTTATTACAAGTACTTACAGGTTGTCTTCCAACTAATCCAAAATTAACTGCCTATGAAGGGAAGGTTCAAAAATCCAAAAGTTGCTCAGTCTATGAGACTTGATGCCTCAGCAGTTCTTGGTCTTCAGTCTTCATCAGAATCCCAACGTAGGCTCTAATGCCACTGAAGCAAGACTACTCCCTGGGTGAGAGCAAGCAAGCAAGAAGCAAAAGTTTCCTTCTTCCATGTCCTTATGAAAGACTCCCGTGGGCGTCTTCCTTCGGGAGAGACCCCGTGCCCAAAGATCAGTCGAAAACACGCAGCCGGATGCAAACAGCAAGAGGTTTATTGGATACGCAGGTACCTGGGGCGACACAGTCTCTCGGAGGACTTGCGCCCCGCAGGTTGGGGGTGAGGGGTTCTTATAGGAGAGCAAAAGCGCGGGTACAGAAGCAAAAAAAAGCATGGTTATGGGGACTCATTTCATTGGTCAATTTAAATAAGGCTAAGCTGAGTGGCACATTCTTGACCTTTCATCTAAATACCAAGGAGGGGGCTGTCCAGACCCACCTGGATACCAAGGAGGGGGTTGTGCTACCTATTTTTCTTATCTCTTCCTGCCTTCCTAGCTGGAGACCTGATGGCCGACTGTAAATATCCTGACTCACATCCTGTCACAGGACAAAAGGCTCCCTTCCCCTCCCTTACAGCAAGGGGCCAGAATTGTCTATTTCTAAGGCCTTGCATTCCAGCATCAAGGGTGGTATATATTTTTTTTCCTTTACACTTATATGCTTCCAACAAAGCTTGTGTCAAAGATTAAATATGGATTTTTCCATGATCAAAAGATTTGGGTTGAAGGTGTGCATTCCTACTTCAAAAATACAGAGTAAAGGTAGATTTTCCCACTTCAAATTAATCACAATCCCTCACAAGTATGCCACTCCAATTTTGGGTTTTAGTTGATTCCAGATGGCTCATTTCACAACCAAGAATAGACACCAATGGTCCATTCCTGTCAGCTTGACACACAATCATATTGCCTTATGTCATGAATAAATTCCAATACATAATAATACATAAACATGGTAGAACTCCCATACAAAATCACAACCTCATTATAACTATAAAATAGGTGCAAGGTACCATGGGTGATATTCTTTCAGTATCTCAAACTTATATGACAGCAATTGATATTGTTTAAATTGAGGCTACATCACACAGTAAATAAACTGAGGAAAGAAACCACAAATATCTCTACAAGTGCATTTTTAACAAACTATGACAGAAACACTCTTGTCAATTATAGTCCTTGATACTGAATCTGGTCACATGTCCCTAGAGCTGCTGTTTAGTAATTACCTTCCTCTGCTAACCATTCTGTATTTTCTTCACCCTGGTAAAACACCTCAATAGTCCTTGACTGTTTTTCTAGAGGAGTGAACTGTAGATACCAAGGTCTTTCCCCTTCTTCCTGGCGATTTGCAGGGCCTTGTAACCTCCGGCTCCCTGGAGATTCTGCACTAGCACTGGCTTGAGGGGATAGCTTAGGAAGAATTTGGCTCTCTTTGTTATGGTGATTCCACCTGTAATCAAGGTTCTAGCAGTGGGCTCCACACGCCTGGCCCCTCCCAGCTGATTCTGCCTGAGGCACCGGGGCCTGTAATCTCCTTCTCCTGCTCCTGATGGGAGGAGGCCTTGCCCTTTTGATCCCCCTTGCCCACTGGTATAAATACCCGACTTGAGTTTAATAAAGTGGCCATTTACTCTTTGGTAAGTGAGCAAGGTCTCTTTTGTGTGTGTCTGTTCAAACCCTCAGGACAATCGTCCATTCTCATGGGCCCGAGTTCGGGAAAGCGTGTGCCTGGATCGGGTGTGGGTATCCACAGAAAAGGCAGGGTCCTACAGTGAACCACACTTTCATACCTGACAGGTCTCTGTCCATTATTGTTGTTCCAGGATTAGGCTATTTTACTTTCCCATTGACATTAATGACAGGACACAGTAGCACCAAAAGACACTATATGGGATGTCTGCACTACAGACATAATCTTTCTTACTTCTATCATGAAGAAGCAATTCCCCCTCTCTCATGGTAATCTGGGTCAATCACCTCTTTGCATGCATTAAGGCCTTTCTTAGTCTGTTGATTTAATGAAATGAGAAGATTAAAGTGGCCAGAGAATTGTCCCATAATGAGGTTCAGTACTGGTTTCTGCTGTTGACAGATATTAGACTCAGCAGCAGCCATAGACAGGCCATCACTGATGAGTGGAAATCCATGTTGTGGAGTCCATGGATAACCTCCATCTCTGTCCCCATGGTCACTTTGTGCATGGATCCATAGAGCAATGACAAGAATAGCTGGGGAAAGAAGATGACTGTCCACAGAACATGTCATCCTATTTTCTCAGTTAATGAACGCCCAATCAGCAGAAGACTTCTTTTGATGAACGTGTACATGGGATGTAGACATCTTCCAATTCTTTAACGATTTGGAGAGATCTATCCACATCTATCCCCAGATGTCTTTCTCACCAATTTTCCAATCATGTTCTTTCTAAGTACCAGACCATCCAGAAAAATCCAGCAAATGAATCAGTGAACAATTGCACATGTGGCCATTTTCTTTCTAAATAAAATGTATGAACAATGTGTACTTCCTAAAGTTCTGCCTGCTCTGAAGGTTTCCCATTGCTGGTGTCTTTCAGGCCTCTCTTAGAAAGGTTTCATAATGCTGCAACTGTCCACAGCAGGATGTTGCCTGCATATCATTCAGAACAATCCATAAACCACAACATAATTTTTTCTTCCTCAGCCAACTGAACATAAGCAACATTCTATGAAGTTATAGGTTCCTCTTGGTGGGCAGAAGACGGTCCTGTAACAGGAATAGAAACCTTAGATAATTGGACAACTTCTACATGTAACTTGCCTTAAGGGCCTGATTGGGCATTATCACATATATGCTACTTCCATTTGATAATAGATTGATACTGTGCACATCCTAATCTTTGATGTGGTGGGTCAGATAACATTCAACAAATGACAGGCATCTCAGGTCACATGGTTTGTTGGTGGCCCACTATCACACATTGAATTTTCACTAAGGCCCAATAACAGGTCCAGGGCAGTGTTTTGAAGGGAGAACAATTTTCTGTAGATTATGGTAGAGCCTTTCTCCAAAATCTCAGATGTCTCTTCTGTCTGTTCTGTGATTCATCTCTAGGGGTCTGTCAAAGGCTCTAAATAGCATTCCTGTCTGCCACTGACACCTCAAGTGCTATTGGTTCTGCTGAATCATATGGTGCATATGGTAGAGCAGCATGCATAGCAGCCTGCAAATATTGAAGAGCCTTCTCCTGTTACAGGCCCCACACAAAGTTAACAGCTTTCTGAGTCACTTGGTCAATGGCATGGAGTAGCATACACAAGTAAGGATATTTGAGAACTTTTCTTCTTGTAAAAAATAAAACAAAATGTTTTTGTATACTTCTTATCTATTTGGTGCCTGGAAACATAATGAATGAATAGCCAGTATGAAAAAAGTTCATATGAGTCATGGCAAATAGAGATTCAGTATGTATTCTAACAACAGGCTCAGGAAGGTGTAATCTACTGGTCTATTCTAATTTAACAAACTACTAATATTCTGTATTAACCTTCACCATGGTGTCAACTAACAAGATCATAGCCCAGGAATGATAGAGTCTTAAGATTAGAGCTCTTAAGAATCCTTCTCAAGGTTCAATTAAAGACACCACAATAAGCAAAAGGAACTAAAATATGAAGGTTAATAAATCTACTCACAACAGGATCTATTTATCCATTTTTCTTTATTCTTCTTTTCTTCTTATTCCATGTTCCCTTGTTACAAATGTTTCCAGTAATATATACTCTTATAGCCAGCAACTCCCCAGCCCTAGCAGGTTCCAGGAATGGATTTCTTTTGCCCCATGAAAATCAGATAAAAGTTTTGACACACACACACACACACATGCACAGAACCATGGCTTGAAGGTAGGAGTGGCTAGTGCACATTCGGTGAACTCCTTATTGGAGAAACTTAATTAAGTAAGAATAAAATTAAATCATCAGAGAATTCACGAGGGGAAGGTTAGTGTACTACGCTACATTTTTAGGTTGTGAGGTAAAGAACTAAAAGGTTTATTTCAGTAAAATTATGCATAGGGCACTGATTTTTTTTTAAATCAGTGTGTTGCTTTTTTCCCCCAGAATGTATATGAGGTAACCAGATAATCTATGTAAACAGTCAGGGGGAGGCTAGTGTGTCCTGATCTGATTAGCACATTCACCACACATGCAATTGCTATGGGCCTACATCTGGATTTACAGCTATCACTCTAAGCAGTAGAAACAAAGAGGAGACCCAGGTCTTTAAATTATCAGTTTCAGGGTATGCTGTTATCAATCAGCTGTTCTGATTGTGAGCATTGTGGGTCAGTGGTCCAGCAGGAAGATCTCTGGGTTACAGTTAATTATGTCAACCAGCTAGATGCTAATGTAAATCAAGCCCTTAGGTTGCTATGACTACCTATGCTGTGTTCCCATCTGCTGGGGTGCTCCATAGCCAGGTCCCCTCTGAGAAAAGGTGTCTCTTTATTAGATCCAGTGGTTTTTGTGATTCTGTGAAATACAAGTTTGATATTATTATTTCCACTTATGGAATAGTTAATTTGTCTGTATGCCCATATAAACTGAAAACTTTGTGGAGAATAACCCTTCTTTTCTTCTTTCCCAAAGGAATATAAAAACATGCAGGAGGAACATGGTTAAGGAAGTCAGTTTGTTCTACACCTGAGAGTCAATTATCCAGGTTTTCACATGCCATAATGAATCTTAGCTGGACCCTGAGAGATTTAATGGGGATTACCCCCAAAATAAACCTCGATATTAAATTAGGACTAGATATACTTCAAGACTGAGTTATACCTCTCTTGGTCATACAGTCTAAGGATGCTTCATCCCATCCCAAGCACAAGAAGAAACCCATAACAAATACTGCTTGAATAAGCAAGAACCAGAGACTACAGGGCCAGAGACCTACTGTAAAACCAAATACTTGTGCCCTAAAAATAAATTATAATAATAAATATCAATAAAATGACTCCTAATGACATGGTCAGTGCCTTTAACACTCAACTTCAAGAGGCTTTATCTTACAGCTGATGGAAACAAATATAGAGAACCACAACCAGATATCACATGGGGAGAGAGTCTACATGGAAGGTCTCTATCGAATCTCTCCCCGCAGAGCTCAGGGAATCCCACAGAAGAGGTAGAAAGAGTATAAGACCCAAAAGGGATAAGTACACCAGGAGAACAAAGCCTCCTGAATCAATTAATCAGGATATACATGAACTCACAGAAACTGAAACAGCAAGCATAGGTGTTCTGGAGGAGGGGAGGAGGTGGAATTTTTTAATAAAAAAAATGAAATATGGTAAAAAAAAAGAAGTAAATCTGCTGGTCTGGCTCGTCACCTGGGTACAATTTCTCTTTAAGAGACAAGCCCCTTCTACTCCCAATCTCCCCTCTCCTGCTGAGACAAGCTGATTTCTCACCTCCTCTCTAGAACTCTCACTCTCTCTATCTGGTCTGCCCTTCTCCTGGAAGGCAGCTTGTGCCTCTCTCCCTTCTTCCCCCTCTTCTCTCCCTTCCCTCATTCTTTCCTTCTTTCCTTTTCTTTTTATTCTTCTCCTTCCTTCTCTCTTCTTCTCTCCCCCCACCAGTAAATAAATTCTATACCCAAGCTCTCTCCACATGGTTTTTCTGTCTGTCTCCTACTTGCCAGGGGGCCCTCACAGCCTCAGGTCACCATGAAAAAGAGAATAAAAAGTATCTGCTTTTGCTCTATATTCCTTCTAATAACTACTAATAAATATGAAATATGCTTTATGATTCTTTCTGGAGTTTTTGGTTAAACTGCGTATCAGAATGACATTGTTATTTTGCACATAGATTTAAAGTTTAAAATGTAAACATTGTGTTACAATAAATGAAATATAAGTATATATGTATGTATGCGTGTATATATATATATATAATTTATCTTTGTAATTTATACTAAACTTAATTTCTATACTCTGAACTGTTACAATAATGTAGCATAAATAATAAGTACCCAGTGACAGATATTGGTGTTCTAACTGAGACATCAGAGAAGAAAAGTGGCCAAGCCCTAGAGATAAAAGAGCTCTTATCTCTATGAAATATTCAGACAGAAAAGAGATCAAGTTACTGTATTATGCTGCCTTGTTTTCCTCTCTAGTTTTGGTATTAAAGGAAAACACCACCACTGCCAGGCCTTTAAAGTTAACTAGTGTGAGTTTTGAGTTTAAAGGTGTGTGCCACCACTGCCTGGTCTATATGACTGGCTAGTGTGGCTATCTTTGCACTCTAATCTTCAGGCAAGTTTTATTTGTTATATCATAAACAAAATATCACCATACAATAACATATTTCCATTTTGACCTCTACATTACTGTCACACAATTCATTGTATCTGCTGATTTTTATGAACTCTGTTTGTACTGATGTCTAATTCCATTCAGGCAAGTGTAACACTATTTTTCAATGAAAGAATTGAAGTAATTTCTACATATCCAACACACACTTTGTCCCCCATAAACATTTTTAAAACATACATACATAGGATTTCTCCTGGGGTAATAAGGTGAATTGTCTTTGTATACCTTTTATTATTTATCTTTTATTCATTTCTTAAATCTAACTTTTGTTTCTAGTGAATCCTCAATAATTTTTCCTCTTGTAGATATATAACAATTTTGCTCTGTTTTTAGCTTTTCTGTGTCATATGTTATATAAAATTCCCTTGTGCAGTGGTGCCATATGAAGTAAAATAAAAGCAATTGATCCTTGCTATAGTTTGCACAGGCATGGTGCTGATCTGTTTCCAAGAATCTGAAGATGTCTGATACCTTGAACAAAGGTCATCCTCTCTATTTATTGGCCAGCACAATGAACACAATATTGAAAAGGAAGAAATGACTGTTGTTTTATCAAATCCATTACAAAAGTCTCTCATGGGAAAAATTGTTTTGTGACCCCCATCAACTCAAATAAGGACCAAAAGTCATGATTGATGTGGTGTTCCCCTATGTATGCTGTAAATACCATTGGTTAATAAAGGAACTGTCTTAGTCCTATGATAGGGCAGAGTAGAGCTAGGCAGGGAAAATAAACTGAATCCTGGAAGAAAGGAGTGGAGTCAGGTCTGGACAAATATGCCAAAAACTTTCTGGTAGGCCATGAGTCTCATGGTAAAATATAAAATACTGAAAATGGGTTAATACTAGATGTAAGACTGAGCTAACAATACACTTAAGTGATTGACCAAGCAGTGATTTAATAATATAGTTTCTGTGTGATTATTTTGGGAGTCTGGGCAGCCATGAAACAAATAAGTGGCCTCTTACAACAAATTGGCACACCAATATGGGTAACTACATCCACATAAAAATCTGAGAAGGCTTAAAAAGGAATTTTAGACACAGAAGAACAGAGTTAAGCATGGCATTGGTAGCCACAATTTAGCTTTTCTAGAAGGACTCATGGTGAGCAGGGGTACAGCAGCTACTTTAAGAGAGAGGAACAGAGAAAAAAATGTAGAGCTCAATAAAAATCAATGAAAAAGAGTGAGGTATAATAAAAACTGCTTGGCTTCTTTACAAATGGCAGATTCCTCATTTGTCAGCACAAATGGCTGGAAAGGTCTGTACTATTTTGAGAGGTCCAGCTATGGAGCATTTTAATGGGGTTTGTGAGAAGATTGCTACAACTTGCTTAAAGGCAACATAGACCCGCTGTGTGCCTGAAAATGGGGCTGTGAGCTTAACTCTCATTAAACAGACCTCTGCCTCACCATAATGAACTTGGCAGAACTTAAAGGCAAAGCAGTCTTAGTACTAGTAGGCTGCAGCTTTGCATTTTATGAAGGGCTTCTAGTCAGAAAATTACAGATACACAAGAAAGACAGATTCAGATAAAAAAAAATGACCTCTAAATGGGTCACAGTGTTGAATAAATGTATGTAGGCGTGGGAGAGAGAAGAAAAAGAGTATAGAGAGTTATAGAAAGAGGTAAATTGTTTTTAAAACATAAATCAAAGTCTTTAAAGAAACAGAGTAAACTTGTAGAAAAAGAAATAGAGTAAGCAAAATAAGCCATGTAAAGATGGAAAATACATGCATCTGAATTATGCATATTATTGCATTTTCTTTGATTGTTTGGTTCTGAATGAGCTCAGTACAGAGAGACATTTCATTGTAAAAACTGTTAAACTAAACCAGCGTATGTACTTTAAAGGTATCTTGACTTCAAAGTTTGGGTCTAAGGATTTGTTGTTTAGGAAAAGAAGTTCTGCTTTTGTTTCCACACAATATGAAAACCTGTGGATTTTTTTCCAGATTAATGTGGTTTGATGAACCAAGACCCTCCAAAAGGTCATCATGAGAACCTCCCCAAAATACTTCATTCAACAAAAAGCAGGAAGCAGTTTGGAGAGGATTATGCTCAAATTCCCTAAATGATTGTTTACAAATGTTTGTTTATATTTAAAGGGGGATATGTTATAGAGATACATTGGTATGGATCTTGTTTTATTGATATAAATTTAAGGTCAAAACAAAAAAAAACAAATTTAAGGTCAATTCTGTTATATGTATATTTCTGTTCTTGATTAAGGTATTGTGTTTGTGCAGCTCATTTAAAAATATAATGTATAATTAAGAAATATAGGTTAAAAGATAATCATCTATAATAGTCAAACTTGTAGTTAGATTTTCTAGATATAAAGAGATATATTTCAGGTAGATAATCTTCAAACCTTTCAAGGATTACAGAATATAACATTTAAAATGTTTAAGAACTGAGGTCTTTTCATGACTGTAACATGAGGGGCCGGCTTGTTGGGGTTTCTGTCCCGCCCGGTACCCCAAAGCCGGCAGCTCCCAAGAAAAATCACAGACGGGACTCCATAAGATTATAAACTGATTGGCCCTTTAGGTCAGGCTACTTATTAGTTCTTATGACATATTACCCCATTATCCTTTTCTACATTAGCCACATGGCTCTATACCTTTCTCAGCTGGGCAAGTTACATGCTGCCTCTTTGGTGGTCTGCGCAGGAGTGGCAGAGGGAGCTTCTGCTTCCAGAATACTCCCAGTCTCTTTGCTCCACCCCTACTTCCTGTCTGGCTTTTCCGCCTATACTGCCTGTCTGGTCAATCAGCGTTTTATTAAAATATGATTGACAGAATACAGATAATTCTCCCGCACCACATGACAGTGAGACACATTTGTTCCTGGCAGCACCAAGCTACTTCCAGAGGAAGATGGTCACTGAAGAGTTTTGTTATGAAGTTTTCTGACTTTTGAACAAGAAACTGCTCTAGCCTAAACTGCTTGATGAGCTGGACCTGCAGGACCCACAGAAAAATGACTTCTTGACTTGCCTAAGGAGAGTGAGATAGTCCTTTGGGGTTCCTATTTCATGAAAGAATCTGCCAAACTTTCTGCAAGACACAAAAGAAAGTCACTGACAAACTACCAATATAGATGGACCTGTCTTTAAAATTTCCTGCTTCATGGAAAAGTCTGCCAGATATCATGGACCTCTAGGCTGAATATGGGTACCCCAATGTTACAGAAGAACTTTCGGTGACTCTCCAGGCAGTGAGATGTTTCTGTCAATTCTTGAGCTTTGGCTTACAATGCACTTTCTGTTAACTTAGGTAATATTATATCCTTCTGAAGTCTTTGATGGATATAGTTATAGTTTTCCTTAGTTATAATAAAAGATAAAATAGATATAAATATTATAATTGTAATTCTTGCTTGATATCTGTTTTGTTGTATTAACTTTTCTATGTTAAAGTTAAAACATCCCCTTTTATTTAAATAGAAATGGGGAGGTCATATGGGATTTCCGTCTGTATGCTGTGAATACCACTAGTTAATAAAGACACTGTCTTATGCCTGTGATAGGGTAGAGTAGAGCTAGGCATGGAAAAGTATACTGAATGCTGGAAGAAAGGAGATGGAGTCAGGGAGAAGCAGTGGAGCCACCACCAGAGACAGACACATCAGAACCTTGACAGTAGGCCACAAGTCTCATGGTAAAGTATAAAATACTGAAAATGGATTAATACTAGATATAAGAGCTAGCTAGCTAGCAATACACTTAAGTGATTGGCCAAATAGTAATTTAATTAATATAGTTTCTGTGTGATTATTTTGGGACTCCGGGTGGTTAGAAAACAAACAGGCAGCCTCTTACAACACATAACCATGTGTATCATATATAAAATATGATATACATGTGTTGCTTTCAATGTTTTGTCAAGTTGAAGGCATTATTTATAATGCCTCACTGCTTTCGGCCAGTGGTCTTTGGTGTAGTTACTGCATACAGACATATTTCTGCATCAGAAAAAATGAGTAAACCATAAAGGAGAAGTGCATAACACAGTCCATCAGGAATCCACAGCATAGTGATATTAATTGAATTGTTTTCTTTAAAAGTCTATTAATCTTAAGCCTGCTGAGTTAACAGTATGCTATCAAGATGAGTATTTGTACCTAAATGATCCCAAACACATTTTTAACTTGACTATGAGTTAAGTGTATGTTTGATTTATTAAGCCAAACATCAAACATCATTTATCAGAAATGTTATAGAATATAATTGATTACAAAATTTAGGTTCATGGGTTATTTTTGTGTGTCCATGATCTCCTTAGACCTTAGGGTTACAAAATATTTTCTATTCCTGACATTTACCTTAAATATGTGCACAAATATGTTACATAGATATATAGTCCCACATATATATATATAACTGTACTTACATATACATTTGTCTACATACCTGTACAAGTAACATCTTAATATATTTATATGTATATACCTTCCTATATACCAAATTGTACTTTTAAAACTATAATCATTCATCACATTTACTTTCCATGGTAGACTGCCTTAATGAAGTCTCCAAGGAAGTATTAACTCATTAAGAGAGTATTGCCAGTGTTCTTCCCAATTGAGAAGTACTCTGCTGAAACACATTTTACAAATAGTTTGTGTAGATGTGCATAAAAATTCTGTAATATATTTAATTAATACTCCTGGGCACAATATTTTTATTGTACTGTTCACTTGATGTTCCAGATCTCTAATCATAGCCTTGCTAATGCTGTAATTTAGGGGACTGTGACAAACCAGAGGAGGAATCTACAGTACAAGTTTTCTCACAAATGCACACAATCCAATGGGATTATGTACCTAATTGATAGAATTATTCTAAAGTTTGAGTCCTCAAAGAATCAGTCATTTGCTTTATGTACTGTTTATAAGTGGGGACATTTTCTGCCCCAGAGACATTTGAAACACTAATGGTTTTTCACATGTTTATGGCTCTGCACAGATTTTAAGCACAAGTCAGAAACTTTTAATTGCTTGTAGGTATTTGAAATTGCAGGAAACTTTCAGAAATACAATGCAAACACTTCAGTGTCCTTAATGCCACAAGGAAATGTTCATTTACATTCTGAAGGGTGGTGAGGTCACAGATGAATTTATGTTTATCTTTGTGCCCTCTCTGGGGGCCAAACCCATTCCACATGCAGGTGGCCTGTGGACGTGTAACCATGAGAGAATCATGCTCAAGAGGGAGGAAGGAGGCAGAGGAGAGTTTTCCTTTCAAACTTACAGGCAGGGCCATAAAGGGCAACAGGGTTCTGAGAATGTACTCTCCTTTGAAAACAGGCATTCTTGTGAGACTCAGGCTGATATTTCAACAAAGCCACACAGGTAGAAGAAGTGATTCCTCCAGATATGGCAGAGATGTCTTTAAGGATATGAGTCCTAGAGCCTGAGGTGATATGGAGGCCCAGAAATGTGAGCCTATTTCCATGTTGAACCAAGGTCAGAGAATTGGAACTTACCTCTAGTTGCGTCAAGGTTATTGTGCTTCTACCTCAAACAAAGGTACCACCTAGATGTATTATCAGAGAGTTCTGCTCTCTAAAGGTTGTTTTTTTAAATTTTTTTTAAGTTTATTAAATTATGAAAGTTTTCATTTCCGCCCCTCCTCCCAACACCCTCCCACTCCCTCCTCCCCCTCCTCCTCCCTCTTCATCCCTAAGAGCAGTCAGGGCTTCCAGCCCTGTGGGAAGTTCAAGTTCCTCCCCACTCCTTCCAGGTCCCTGAAGGTGAGTATCCGAACAGACTGGATCCCAAAAATCCAGCATATGCAGAGGAAACAAGTACCAGTGTCATTGTCAGTGGCTTTTCAGAAAGGCTCTGGACCAGCCACATTCAGAGATCCGGCCACATTCAGAAAATCTGGTTGGATCACATGCTCGTTCAGTCCCAGTCCAACTGGCCTTGGTGAACTCTCATTAGATCAGTACCCTTGTATCAGTGGGTGATCGCACCCCTCGCAGTCCTGAGTTTTTTTCATGTTCTTCCTTTTTCTGCCCCTCATTTGGACCATGGGGGTCTCAGTCCGGTGCTCCAATGTGGGTCTCCATCTATATCGCCATCCATCGTCAGATGAAGGATCTATGGTGATAAGCAAAATCTTCATCAGTATGGTTATAGGCCAAGGCCGGTTCAGGCACATTCTCCTCTGTCTAGAGAACAGTCTGGGGATCTCCCCTTGGACCTGGGATCCCATTTATAATCAAGTCTCCTGTAAACCCTAAAATGACTCCCTTAGTTGAGATATATTCTTCCCTGATCTCATATCCATCCTTCCTCCCTACCCCCATCCCAGTCCACCTAGCTTTCCCCATTCCTCCACTACTCCCTTCACCTAGATGTATTATCAGAGAGTTCTGCTCTCTAAAGGTTGTTGCCAACAGGTATGGCTAATAGCCAGACCTAGTACTCCAGAAATAGAGAAGTAGACCTTTTCCTACCTCAAAGTCTAAGTATCCAACTAAGAGATAACTTTGGATTCCTCCCAGGGAGTGAATTTTCACAGAATGTTTGGTCTAGGATGTAAGTGTGACTTGTTTTGTTCTGGTAATAAAGTGTTTTTACTGTTAATGTTGCCCTTGATCTAAAATTGGTATGTTCATTTCCTTGTATCATGTTAATGCAGTCTTTTGTCTTACTCCTTCCTTTTGGACTCAGGGGTATTTGAAGCAATTGGAAATTAAATGCAGGCAAATTTCAGTACTCACTGGAATTTCCTCCTGATACTATCCTATGTATTTCTCTGTTTTATTATTTTCATTTGTGTTTTCATATTCATTACTAATATTTTCTAAATCCCCATGCCTCTACCCTGGCAAGAGGTACTTTTTCGAGGCTGGTCCCTCTTACAGTGCTAATGTCTTCTAATGTAAACCTCTCAGGTAAAGAGGATTGAGTTAGGTCAAAGAAGGAATGAAATTTCAAGAATATAATGTGCAGGTATAACTCTGAGTGTTAATCTGACTTTGGGTTTTTTTTTTTTGGTATCTAAATGCATCCTCAACAGACACAGTCATTTATTGATGGTTATGTAATGATGGTGATGATGACGACAACAACAATAATTACAATGACATTGCTTAACTCTCATCCCTGGTTCTTGGTACAGCATTCCTAAAATCTTTACAATATTTGCTGAGCAATAAAGGTGATGGGAACATCTTTGTTCTAATGAGGTGACTCTTGCCAGGGCCATGGATAGCTTCAGGATAGGGCTGGTAGCTAGCAAGACAATGTCTGTGTTAGAAGTTTGGTATGTTGGAATCTGTTCCCTAATCTCCAAGGAGGGAAGGGAGCTGGAAGCTAAGTGAATCACTATAGAATGAACCTCAGGATGACCAGGTTAAGATTCATTCCCCATTTCAGAGGTCACGCACAGTGCCTACAAACTCGGGGTTCGTGGCCCCCTCTTCTTTGACTCAGTGACTTTACTACAACAGCATCTCAAACCCAGGAATGTTCTTCACTCACAGTATTATCTTTTGATATATAAAACTAGTGTTCAGAAGCAGTCAGATGATAGTGTGGAGGACTCCCATGCCCCTGCCCATCACATGCCCCTCTCCCAGCACCATCCAGCACCTCCAAGCACTTAAATGTGTCCACCCAACCCCAAAATGGAGATGTTTATATGGTGCTTTCACCCCTTCGGTGTGATCGTTAATCTAACTTTGAATGTGCCATTGAGAATGAATTGGAAAGAATTAAGATAAGTATTTCTTCTATCTAAGTGTTTACTCTCTTCTAAAACCCAATCCATCTTTATAATCCTAAATAATTTAATATATATATACATATACATGTGTTAAGATGCTAAAAATTCATTCAGTTGTTACTTTTCAATTTCTAGTGATATATGCTGTAATATTTAAACACTGAGCAGAAGTGTGTAAAGAGATAGCTCAGTAGTTGAAAACTCTCTCTGTTGTCTAGATCATCCAGGTTCAATTTCCAGCCCCCACATTGCTACTAATACTTAACAAACTCTCTCCTGGGGATTCCCTGCCATTTTCTGGCCTTTGCAGGTGATGGATACATGAAATGCAGATATGCATGCAGGCAAAAAATAAGTAAATATAAGCAGATGGTATATCATCAAACTTGAAAAAAGCATATTTATAACACCATATTATATACATGCATATATTTATAAATAAACATCTTTGTAAAAGCAGATGCCAAAGAAATATAACATTAAAGTCATTACAAATGAGTTTCAGAAATCCAAACCTAAATTCTTTTCAAAGAAGCTATTAATCAGCCTGTAGCTAAGTTGTCCTGGAAAGTGTGAATAAAAAAATGCAAGATTATGTTACTATTGCTGTTAAGGTAATAGTACTGAAGTCATTAGTTGCAGTAGCCCATGTAATTTGAACATGGTCTAGACAGAAGTACTTTACTCTTCTTTATTATCTAAACCAAAGAAAATTTAGGCAATAATGATCATGGCCTAAATAATATTGGTAAAATTAGAAAAATTGATATGGGTTAAAGTAGTGTTTTCTCTTTCATTCTCCATGTAATACATAGTACAACTTATGTTTTTTTTGCTAAATATTCCATATAAGGAAATGTTATATGTTGAGTTATATGTCAGAAAATGTTATTTTTCTTCCATAAACATGATAATTGTAGCCAGGTGGTGGTGGCACATACCTATAATCCTAGCATTTGGGAAGCAGAGACAAGCTGATCTCTGTGAGTGCAATGCCAACATGGTCTACAGAATTCCAGGACATATTCCAAAGCTACAGAGAAACCCTGTCTCAAAAACAAAACAAAACAAACAAACAAACAAAAGATCATTTGAACAATTTCCTCATCCAGTTTACAATTAGAATTCTAGGGAATTTCTTTCTCTTGGTTAAGTATTAATTTCTGTTCTTTGGTACTAGCAAAACCAAAACCACAGATCAGATTCTCCAACACTGGACTGTGGCAATATCTTGGTTATTTCCCAAATGAAATTCTACACACCTAGCAATTTTTGAGTGGAAACACTTCCTGAGTGATCATCCTGGGCAGGGGATACGTGCCAGCCTCTCGGAGGGATGTGAAAATCCCTGCAACTACAGGAGCCCACTGGGTGGACAGCAAAGTCACCTGTAAGCAAGGCAATGGCTGAACCAAAGCTCAGAAGCCCTGAAACCTCCCAGGTCACAGGAGCTGCTGGACTGGGACACAGGCAGCAGGAACAAGATCAGGAATGTGAATACTCTCTCTGCTGCTGCTCTTGAAAACGTTTTCCTTACAATTCTATTGTTCCACCCATGGACACTGTAATGGTCTGCTCTGTGCCTTTGAGAGACAAGCCATGCCCATTCTTACCCCCCACCCCCGTCCATAGAGTCAAGTTGATCTCAGCTTGCAGCCTGAGTCTTTCCTTTTCAGTTTCCCTTTCAGAGAGGCAGCTTCTGTCTCCCCCTTCTCCCCACTTCTCCCCTTCTCCCCCTCTATCTCCCTCTCTCCCTCCCCCCTCTCTCTCTTTCTCTGCCTCTCTCCCTGCTCTTCTCCCCGTCTTCCCTTTCCCCTCCATAACCCACTAAATAAATATCAAACCTCACTCTGCATGGTGCTCCTATCCATCCCTGTCTCTTATCTACTTGTGGCTCCCTGCCTGGAATTCACTGCCCTTCATGGTCCACTTCAGCCACTTGGGGAAGTGTTATGATTTTTGCTGCGATCCTGATCAGCAGGGGCTGGGCAGTGAGTTCCGAGAGCTGCCAGCCCCTGGCAGGGCCCAGCCATGTGGCAACAGGCTGGTCCCATAGACAGTGAGTCCCTGGACAGTGCAGGTGCCCAGCGAAGGTGCAACTTCCCAGTCGCGAGTGGCATGAGGGCAGGCAAGCGGGTGGGAGGCACATGGACAGACACATCGTACAGAAGAGAATTGGATATTTATTGAATTATGGAGGGAGGAGGAAAAAGAGAAGAAGGCGAAAAGGGAGGAAAGAGAGAGAAAGGGAAGAGAAAAAAGAGAAAAGAGGGAGGGGGCAGAAAGGGGGACAGAGAGAGAATCAAGATGGCGAGAGGAGGGGGTCTATAGGGAATGAACGTGGCTTGTCTCTTAAAGTGACGAACAATCATAACATTCCCAGATCTTTTTTATAATAAAAAGTGGGAGATTAGACACTACAGGTTGACGGAATTGGGGTGGCAGATTCTCAAGACTGCTTATTTGTGGGTGTTGTCGTTTGTGGGGGGGGGCCTGAGAAGGCTGGATGCTGGCCACATCCTGGCATAGCTGGTCTTTTTGCTCCTGTCTGATGTTTGTGGCATGGAAATGTCTGATGTCTCTTATATCTGTTTAAGGTATTGGTAGAACAAAGAACAAAGTTAAATTAAGGAAAAAAATTTATGACCAGAAAATTGAGGAATGTATCTGGCCTGTTTAAGGTGGATCCTTTAATTCGGCTCCATTGAACTCACAAGAACTCCTTGGGTTTGTGAAAACAGAAATTTTAGACACATACATTGTATAATGACTGTGACATATTTTTGTACAATGAAAAGTATTTTTTAAGACTATGGAAGGCAGCATAAGAGAGAAATTTGATCTGAAATTTGTTTGGTGAGGTTTTTTTGTTGTTGTTGTTTTGTTTTTTGTTTTTTTTGTTTGGTGAGGTTCTTTTTTTGTTTTGTTTTGTTTTAACCTGACAAAACCTCTCAGCTATCAAACTGTATCAGAGATCTTTGAGAAGGATAAGATTTTACTTGAGTTACTAATTAAAAAATGACAGAGAACTTACTTGGTTGGCACCCAGAGCTACTCTATTAGGGTCCTCCATTATCACTGAAGGTTGCATTTGCCTTTTGCTGTTTAGTACAGAGCCTGCCAGGTTTCCAGAAGATCCTGTGGGCTAAGAAATCTGTAGGAAGACAGGTCTACCTTGACCTGAGCAGCTAGGCTGTTGATTGCAGCGATTCTGTCTATGTCAGGAGATCTTTAGCTTAGATGAAAGGCAGTTTCTTCTTTGGAGGAAGTAGAATGGTGCTGCTAGGAGCCAACCTGTCTCTTTTTGTTATGAAAAGATTTTTAATAATTAAATATTTAAATATCACATTCCCCAGATCTCTGAGCAGTTGAGGGCTGTTTATTAGGTATAACTACAGTATAGAATCTGTCTGGAGAGTTGGGTCTGAACTTGACTGTACTGGCTCTTAACAGGTAAGATTTACACTCGTAAAAAGACAGAAAGAAGAAACTGCTTGCAATAGAAGGTTAATGGCAGAACTGACAGTAGTAGGGAACATCTTAATATATTTTAAATAAGGGTTGGATTAAATATAAGGTATTTTTGTAAGAGACTTAAAAGTACATACCAGTTTAAAACATGAGACTTAATGATTTTGTAGTCTGAAATGAGATGTAATGAACAATTATTATACACAGAATGAGAGAACAGGAATTGGGCAAAGTGGATGCTCTTGGTGGGCCCTACCAAAGGTATAACACTGCGCAAAACATATGTAACAGAGTCAACAAGAGGAATTTAGTGAAAACTGGAGGACAAGGCAGGGTATACTTAAGTAAAGATGGGAGAGCTTGGTCACCTGACCTGGCTCTTAGCCAAGATGGCAGTTAGGTCACCCATGTAATAAAGTTAACACTGGGGAACCAGGCAGGTAATACCTCAGTAAATATGATGGAACTTGGTCACCTGACCTAGCCCTCAGCCAAGATGGTGATAAAGTCACCTGACCCCAATCAAAATGGTGGCAGCCACATGTTGTATGAAAAAAAACCATAATTTTTGAGCTGTAAGGATTTTAAACCTAATAAGAGGGACCTAAAGGCATGATCTGCCCTGTCGCTGAGCCACGATGCCACACCACAAGTGCAGAGGGGGGCAAAAGGCTGGAACCGAAAAAACTGCACCATGCCACAGCTGGAATTAAAAAAGCCGGCTGGAATTTCAAAAAACTGGGAAACTGACATGGGTGGTTGCTATCCACAGTTGAAATCATGAAAACCCTCGAAACAGTGGCACCTCAAGGCCTATAACAGGGACGTCTCCCCGTATAGGCGGGGTGTAAATCGGCCCAGGACCTGTGGAGGAGCGTCCTCTGACCTCAGGTGGGGTATTATGGCCTGGCTGGATCTGGTCGTTTGGGATGACTCAGAAACCAGAGAGGCTAGAGGCTGCTCCGAGTGGCATTTTACGGCGAGGGAAGAAAAAGAAAAAGAATGGAAAAAAAGATGAAGAATCTGAAGGACCCTGGGTCCCCAGTTGAATGTACCACACACACGGGGAGTGTGTAGTGCTAACGCGGGATGGCTGACCCTAGGTCAGTCCAAACACGATTCCAGTTAAGGGAAGAAACTGTAGTAGAATGGGGGGGAGACTCACCAATTGAAGCCAGGAAGCCGGTGATGGGAGTAGAAAAAAAACCCTGGTTCAGGATCCTGACCCTGGGTGAGGAGTTCCAGGCAGGAGCACCTATCCGTGTCACGCAGCACCAAAATGTTATGATTTTTGCTGCAGTCCCGAGCAGCAGAGGGCCGAGCAGTGGGTCATCAAAGCCGCCAGCCCTGGACAGGGCCCAGCCATGTGGTGGCGGGCTGGTCCCGCAGACAGTGAGTCCCCGGAAAATGCAAGTTCCCAGCAAAGGTGCAACTTCCCAGGGGCAAGTGGCTTGTGGGCAGGAGAACAGGTGGGAGGCACATGGACAGACACATCATGCGGAATAGAATTGGATACTTATTGAATTATTGAGGGGGAAGGAAAAAGGGGAGAAAGGAGAGGAAAGAGAGAGAAAGGGACGAGAAAAAAAGAGAACAGAGAGAGAGAAAGAGAGAGGGGGCGGGAAAGGGAACAGAGGAAAAGTCAAGATGGCAAGAGGGGGGGTTACAGGGAGTGTGCATGGCTTGTCTCTTAAAGTGACGAACAATCATAACAGTGCCTGCCTGGGATTGGCTGCTCTTGGGACTCACTGCCCATGGCTGCTGCCACTTCGGGGACCTGTTGGAACCTGCTGTCCTCTACCTGCCACCGCTTTGGGGACCTGCATACATATAAGTTAAATGCACATATTTTACTGTTAAATGTTAAATGTTATAATTGTCTCTTCATTGTATCTCATTCTAGACTACAAAGCAATAAGTTTCATTTTTAAACTAGTATGTATTTTTTAGTCTCTTACAAAAATACTATATATGCAATCCAACCCTGATTTAAAATATATTAAGATGTTCTCTACTATTGTCAGTTCTGCTACTAACCTTCTATTGCAAGCAGTTTTTCTTCTTTCTGTCTTTTTTACGAGTGTAAATATCACCTGTTAAGTTGAGAGACAGTACAGTCAAGCTTGGACCCAGCTCTCCACGCAGATTCTATACTGTAGTTATACTTGATAAACAGTCCTCATCTGCTGAGAGAACTGGGGAGTATGGCATTTAAATATTTAAATATTAAAAGATTTTTTATAGCAGGTTGGTTTCTAGCAGCAGTACTCTACTTCCTTCAAAGAAAGAAGTCAAATGGGCACAAAATAATATCCATCCACAATTTGCTTCAACTGCTAAGCGCTGACCACTGTGAAAAACTGCCTTTCATCTAAACTGAAGATCTCCAGACGTGGATAGATTCACTGGAATCAACAACCAAGATGCTCAGGTCAAGGTAGTCGTGTCTTCCTATAGATTTCTTAGCCCACAGGATCTTCTGGAGCCTGACAGGCCATGAACTAAACAGCAAACGGCAAATATGACCTTCAGTGACCATGAGGAGTAGCTCTAAATGTCAACAAGTAAGTTCTCTGTCGTTTTTTAATCAATAACTCAAGTAAAATTTTATCCTTCTCAATGATCTCTGTTGCAGTTTAATTGCTGAGAGATTTTGTCATGATAAAAGAGAAATATCATCAAACAAATTTTAACAACAACAACAAGAAATACAAGACCTGCAAGTTATAAAGGTGTGAGGACAAATACAAGTTATCAAATTTCTCTCTCACGCTGCCTTACAAAGACTTAAAAATAATTTTCATTGTGCAAAAAATATATGTCACAGTCATTCTGACATAAATGAGCTACTATTTATGTCTAAAACTTCTGTTTTCACAAACCCAAAGGATTCTTGTGAGTTCTAGGAAGTCAAATTGCAGGATCCACCTTAAACGGGTCAGATAACACCCCCCTTCAATTACCTGAACCTAATTTTTTTTTTCCTAAACTTAACTTTGTCCTCTGTTCTGCCAATACCTTAAACAGGTATAAGAGACACCAAACATTTCTATACCATAAACATTGTACAGGAATAAAGAGACCAGCTACCCCAGGATTTGACAAGCACTCAACTTTCTCAGGTTCCTCCCTCACACAAGAAGGTGCTCAAAAATAAGCAGGAAGCAGTTTTGAGAATCCGCTGCCACAATTCCTTTAACCTGCTGTGCCTAAATTCCCACCTTTTTATTATAAAAAAAGAGATGGGAATGTAATGGTCTGCTCTGTCCCTTTAAGAGAAACATCATGCCTACTCCCTGTCCTAAGGCAAGCTGATCTTCAACTTCCAGACTGAGTTTTTCCTTTTCTGTCTCACTCTCAAAGAGGCAGTTTCTTTCTCTCCCTTCTCCCCATTTCTCCACCCCCTTCTCCCCATCCCATAATCCATTAAATAAATATCCAACCTCACTCTGCATGGCATTCCTATCTGTCCCTGTCTCTCACCGGCTTGGGTTGCAGCTCCCTGATTGGGACTTGCTGCCCTTCCTAGCCCACTGCAACCACTTGGGGAACTGTGCTGTCCCCTCCTGGGACTGGCTGCTCTTGGAACCCACTGCCCATGGCCTGCCACCACTTTGGGGACCTGCAGCATGGTCTAGGGACACGCTTCTCACTGCAGCCACTAGGGGACCTGC
Source organism: Myodes glareolus (assembly GCF_982192425.1). NCBI lineage: Eukaryota > Metazoa > Chordata > Mammalia > Rodentia > Cricetidae > Myodes > Myodes glareolus. Next base: position 77,678,132 of record NC_142026.1, read on the forward strand.
CTGCATTTTACTTTTACCACTACAAACACGGGGCAAACGGTTATTTTCTATTTCAAATATGTTGACACACAGTGCTATTGCTGCAAACCTCCCACTGAAATAACAAGAATGCCTAGACCCTGCTGAGCAGGCTTTCTACAGAGGTTAGATGTTGCAGAATTGCAGTAGTCAGGTTTCTGTGGTTAAGAAAAATTTGCTTACAGTCTCCCTTGCTCCTCCTCAGGGTTCCAGGGAAAATTACAAAGCAAGTGTGTAAGGTGAGTATGAACAAGTCTTACATCTCACAGTGTAAAATGAAATCCTGAGAGAAGAAAGTATTACATGATGTTTTTTTTTCTGTTCTTCATGTGTGTCCTTTTTGGAGGTGTAATCTGTTGAAGATTCAGAATTCTCTTGTGTGTAATATTGCCATCACAATCATTCAGTTCCGTTTCTGTCCTTGAGTTTTGATTCGGTTGTGATTAGAAGTGGTGCAACTCAATTTCCTTTAATGGAAAATGCTCTACAAGTATTTTCAATATTCTGACACGTATGAAAGTCAGAGAATTCTTTGCAGAATTCTCTAGTTTTCTCTTTATCTACTGAGTACAGTACTGTGTTAGAAATCCAGTTGCTTTCTGAAGAATCTCTTTCTCATATGCAGGGCTCACAGATCAGCCAGAGGGGCTCACTTGTGAAGCAGAATAAAGACTTGGAAGGTGGAGAGACAGGAGAGAGTAGCTAAAGATTCAGGTATGTACTGAACGGGGATGTGGGATAGTGGAAATGGGAAGTGAAGTCAATTTTGTCACATTGTTTCATTAGAAATGGTTGTGGAGAAGTCCACTGAGGAAAATAAAACTCCTGAGTATTAGAAAACTTTCTATGTAAAAATTAAAAATCTGGAGCAAATATAATTTGATTTTACTCTGCATGTGGGTGATGCTATTCCTCTTCCATTCACATTGTTGATCATATTTTCATACCAATGTTAAATGGTTCTTGTTGCTTTTATTTTAGTGCAGCGTAAAACTGAGAAAGTTGATATCTCCCGGTTTTTCATGATGTCAGAACTTTTGGAACATTTTGTAGTTCCTTCAGATTCTCTCTTTTAAGGTTTATTGATCCTAATGGTAAGAATAAGACCACTACCACACATGAGACAAATTTGAAGCAAGCTTAGTTTTTATTGGGGTGCACCCAAAAACTGACCAGTGATTGCCTCCCAAGTTGGCTTAAAGAAAGCAACCCTGTTCTGATTTCAGCCACAATATGACTGATACTTTCGGATTCTACCCATGTAGAATGCAGACCCATGTATGTGCGGACAAGCCCTCACACAGAAGTACCTATTGGTCCCGTGGATGTTAAAGGGCCCCATGTGACCCACATGTGGTTTAGATTGCCTCATCCATGTATGGCTTAGCTAAGCAGTTGCATGCATCCATGGTTACATTAACCACATATCACTCAGCCAAGCCTGTGCACACATGTGTGGTTGCATCATTCACTCATGACTCAACTAAGCCCTTCCACACATGCATGAGCTCCGTCTTCTGCATATGACATAGTCACAGCAACCCCCTGTGTGTATGTGCTAGGCAGCTTTTAAAAGCTGGACATGCCATTTCTCTCTCTCTCTCTCTCTCTGTGTGCACCCTAAAAAAACTCCTTAGTGGATTTGTTGTGTGTTCCGTGTTTCCTTCTCATTCATGCCAGGTAATTTCATTGGTGCTCTGAGATGCAGGAGTCTCTCCCACCTCGAGCCCCACCCCTGCAGTTGGGATCCGAAACTGGGTATTTTTTCCACAACATCCATGTGTTCCATCTGCCTGAGCACAATTTCTACACCACCATCTTCAATTGGTGAGTTCTCCCATTCTTGTCAGCTTTACTGTTTTGCCAAACCTGAGGAATTGACTGCTGAGCTTCTAGAAATCTTCTGGTGTTCCTAGAAATGGGGGGACAGTCCCCAATTGTGGCCTTAATGGCCACAGTTGAGCCCTTCGATGACATTCATCTCTGGATTGCTTCCCTTAGCTATAATCATCATTCCATCTGTGACTGGGGGCCCAGGGTCCCACAGATTTTTCTTTCTCCTTTTTTCTTTTCTTTTTCTCTTTTTTCTTTTGGACCACTCATCAGTGGTCCCCACCATGGTCTCTCTGGCCCCTGAGTTGCCCCAACCAGAGTCAGTCAGACTTTAATACCCAGCCTATAGATAGAGAACTCTCATCTACAAGCCTTGCAGTGTTTGCTGCCATCACACCCCACCTATAATGGGGAGATGCTCCCCTATAAGCCTAAGGTGTCACTTTTTTCATGGGTTTTCACGGTTTCACCTATGTGTAACAAGCCATTCAAGATCATCAATCCAGTCTTCCCCCAGTATGCCTTGTAGAGGCCCTGAAACCCCAGGTCTTAATGTCCTACTTACAGATCCCCAACTTGGTTCAAAATAATGACCTTGTTACAATTTAGATAACAATCTAAAGTGGCCACCTAACAGCATTTTTGATCCCAATATTCTATGGAAGCTTTCTAACTACTGTCAGCACACAGGCAAAAGGAAGACGTTTCCTTATATCCAAGCCTTTTACTATCTAAGCTCTAAGCCTAAGCCCTCTGTCCTTGCAAGTTGTTTGCCTGCTCACATGTTCCTGGCTATGTCATCTTAACCTGAAGAACTCTCTACTTCTGATCTGGACCCAGCTAACAAACCCCCACCGTTTTCAACCTCAGCAGGCAGCTACCCTCGTTCCTTCAGCTCCTACTCCCCATTCCTTTAGCTCCTACCCCTGTTCCTTTAGCTCATACCACCACTTCTCCAGCTCCTACTCCCATTCCTTCAGCTACTCCTTTGGACTCTGCTAAGAAATCCACACCTTCCTGACCTCAACAGATAGATACTTCCACTCTTTTACTTCCTACTGCCTTGCCACCTCCTACTGCTCACATCCACATCATGCAGACTCCACTGCCCTCTTCAGCGCTCTCTTCCTCCACTAAATACTCCATTAGTCTCTCTGGATCATTCTTCCTCTCCAGTGCCTGGCCGTAGCAGCTGTCCAGCTCTGGTATCCACATTTATCCCTACTCTCACATGCTCACATGCTGCTATGGAACCCAGTACTGACCAAGCCAAGCTGGCTGCAGTTCTCAGGTTGTGAGAGGTGACTGGTGTAGGTGGATTAATTAAGATTCCTTTCTCCCTCTCAGAACTCTCCCATATAGAACAAAACCTGGAGTTTTATATGTCTAATTCTAGCACTTCATAAAGCAATTTCAATATAATAGCCAGTCTTATAACCTCACCTTTTATGATATTTACATGATCCTAACTAATAACCTACTTCCTGAAGAGCACAGGCCAGTTTGGGAGCAGGCCAGACTACATGCAGGTGAGATTCACCAAACATGCGCAACACACCCTTCAGGGGTCAGAGGCGGTCCCCGAGTAGGAACCACACTGGGATTATAACACTCCAGGTGGAATTTTAGCTAGGAACTGGTTTTTGACTTGCCTCCTGACAGATCTCTGTAAGGCTGTCCTCAAGTCAGTAAATTATAATAAGCTCTCAGAGGTCATTCAAGATATGAAGGAAAACCCTTCTGCATTTTTGGAATGCCTCACTAAAGCCCTGTTGCAATATACTAACTTAGATCCAGAAACTAGGGAAGGCAGACTCATGACTCATTTTTTTTCTCAGTGTTGCCCTGACATTAAGGCTAAACTTAGATGTTTGGAGAAAGGGCCCTTGACCCCACAGGCAGAAGTATTAGAGTTGGCTTTTAAAGTGTACAATGTGAGGAATGACAAAGCTGCAATAACTGTCACTTGCTAGCCACAGTTCTCTGACTGGCCAAGGCAACAGACTGCCAATCCATGCTGTCCATGCTGCACCCTTGTCCCTGGATCTTGAGAACTGCCAGAGCAGTGTTTCAAATGTGGTAGACCTAGTCACTGAGCCTGAGCATGCCCTAATCCTCACCTTGGTCCCACGAGACCTTGTCCAAATGCCATAGGGAAGGACATTGTGCAGTCAATTGTCCTCATGCATATAGTGGCATGGAGACATCAAACCCAGAAAATTCCCAAGTTGACCTTCTAAGTCTGGCCATGGATGAGTGAGGCTGCCCAGGCTCCTGTGACCTGACCACAACTATCATCTGTAACAGGGATTCTTGGATAAATATCATGGTATCAGGATGACCCATCTCTTTTCTCTTGGACACCAGAGCAACACACTCGGTACTGAGAAAATTCTGGGGGCCTACCCCTCCTTCAGGTTTCTTTATTGTCATGGTAGGGGGACAATCTTATCTACCTCAGCAGACCCCAACACTTAATTGTGTATTTAGGGGTATTTATTTCACTCATTCGTTTTTAGTCATGGCAACCTGTCTGGTACCTCTTATGGGAAGAGACCTTTTAGCAAAAGTCAGAGGTTTATTAGGGACCCCTGTTTGTATCCTGCTGGTCGGGATAACAGCTCACCTGGACCATTCTTCCCCAAGGATTCAAGGATAGCCCATACCTATTTGGTCAGGCTTTAGCTACTGATCTACACTCACTGTCTCTTCCTAAGTCTAAACTCATACAGTATGTAGATGATATCTTATTTGCAGTCCATCCTTGGAGATCAGTAAAAGTGATACTGCCACTCTTTTAAATTTCTTGTCCTAAAAGGGCTATAGAATCTTACCTTCTAAGGTCCAGTTGTCTATCTCTCAAGTCATTTACTTGGGATTAACTATTACCCCAACCCAAAAGGCTATTACCCTAGACAGAAAGAAGCAAATTCAGTCCCCTGGAATTCCTTCTACAAAAGAAGAAGTTTTATAATTCCTAGGAATACGTGACTTTCTTTGTTCCTGGATCCCTTCTTTTTCTCTCTTCACCCACCCCATTTATGAGGCAGCTCATGGCTCTCTGCATGAGCCCCTTCTCCACCCCATTACTAAACCCTTCCAGAGACTCCAGCAAGCCCTTATCCAGGTCTGAGCTCTTCATTTCCCAGGTTTGACTCATCCTTTCTCCCTCTGTGTAACAGAGAAGGAAGGTTATTCCCTTGGGGTCCTAGGACATCACCTGGGACCTTCCTTTGCACCTGTAGTATACCTGTCAAAGAAGCTGGACCTCACCACTCAGGGATGGAGCACCCTGCATACATGCTTTAGTGGTAGCTTAGCTTCAGATTGATGAGTCAAAGAAACTAACCTTTGGGTCACCCACCACTGTCTTCTCTCATCACAATCTGTCCCATCTCTTAATTTACAAAGACTTAAGAACCTTATCTCCTTCCCGAGTTCTTTTCCTCCAGGTGGCACTAGTAGAAGATGCCACATTCACTTTCCAATGCTGCTCACCCCTTAATATCTCAAATCTCCTGCCTCAACCTAAAATTAATTACTCCCCATCTTACCCCTGCATAGAGATCTTAGAGAATCTGCTGCCCCACCCATCACAAATACAGGAGGGCAAACTGTCCCAGGACACTTTTATCTGCTACACAGATGTCAGGTCTTTTTTATGTGATGGAACCTGTAGAGCACGCTATGCCATAGTGTTAGATACTGGGGTAGTGGAGGCACAGGCACTCCCTGCCCATACCACTAATCAACAGACTGAGTTAATAGCCCTTACCCGTGCCTTTCAGTTACTAAAGGGACAATCTTTAAATGTTTACACAGACTCCAAATACGCCTTTCATATCCTCCTGTCCCACGCAGCTATCTGGAAAGAGCACAGACTTCTTAAGGCAAAACGAGGATCGATAAGTAACTCAGGTTACATTATGAACTCGTTAAAAGCCTCCAATCTCCCCAAAGTTATAGAAATTATTCACTGTTGGTCTGAAACCGACAGTTCCATTATATACAAGGGAAATAACTGGGCTGACCAAGCAACTAGAACAGCAGCATTCCAGAGCCCAAATCTACCTCAATCACCTCAGGGGGTTCATACAGTACAACCCACATTCTCACAGACACCCTGACACTCAAGAAATTCTGTTCTACCTACATCAGCTCTTTCATTCTAATAGCAAAGCTCTGTTTCATTTTGCCAAAGCTCACCTGCAACCCACCCCCGAGGACTTAGACTTCTTAAAAGCTACTATTGCCTCTTGTGAAATCTGTCAAAAGTCAGATCCCAAGACCAAAGATTATAGCTTCCCTTTTCCCACCCACCAGGCCAGGGACTCTCTTCAAGAAACTAACAGGCAGATTGATTTTACTTATATTTCCACAGTCAGATGAGTTAAATATCTCCTAGTTTTGGTGGACAGGGGAGGGACTGGCAAGGCTTGTCTGTAAAAGGAGCAGAGGAGACCATTACAATTATGGCTAGACTGATTTTGTGTGAGGCCGGTGTCGCTGAGTACAATTTCTCTGAGCTGTCGATTGCAACAGCTGTATGGATGGAGTCTAGAGAATGGCATGGCTTAGCCTTTCCTCTTCTCTCCCTTCTTATTCCATTTCCTTCTGCTCCTCCTCTTCTTTCATGTTTCCAGAGCCATAAATGAGGAGGTATAACTGACTTGTTTAGGGCTGAGCTCATACACCTTACTTATTTTCTGCATCTGGTATAGCCACAAGTCTGCATTCACTACTGTGTTTTCAAAAGGAATGCTCTCTGTTTTATCCAAAAGCACCTGTAACATGATCCCCTGGAGACAAATTCATTTTTCAGTTAGCAAAATGATAAGATCATTAAGTACTGGTAAAAGCAGTACAGCAGAGGATGAAGTCAAGCGTTGTCGTCTCCAGTAGTGTTTAGACCAGCACCTTACATTGTTACCTATTTCCTTTGGTAGAAGAATCTAGAGTTCTTGAAATGTCTTTCCCTCTCAAAGTTGATGTAAGACCCAGTCTCTGGCCTCAGTCTTTGGAGGCCCAGCCCCTGTGTCTGCCAAGCCTTGGTCCCTCCCGGGAAAAGTGTCAAGGTGGCCCGCCAAACATTGGCTCCTCCCATGGAGGAGGGACAAGACAGTCCGCCCGCTTCCCAGGAGCACAGGAATCCCATTAAACCTGGATATCCTTTAATTTGGCTTGTTGTGATTTGGCACGATTGGGGTTTTTTCATTGGCAGAGAGCTCTCGTTAGGAAATATTCCTAACAGTTGATGTTGCTGCTAACCATGGGATTCCAGCTTTTTGACTATTAATGGTGGAGAACTTTGAGGGCGGGGATAAAGGTGGCTCTTAGTGCCACTTCATTTGCATCATGAAGGAAATGTTTATCAAACTTCCCGGGAATGCTCTCCAAGGGGATAGTTACTGCATCAAGTTTTATAATGTTTTATATCAATGTAGAAGATGTAGCTGGAATTTCACTTTCACATTTTACTAGTGCTACTTTCATGGAGCATCTGTTTTTTTTTTTTCTCATTTATCATCTTATTTGACGAAGTGATACAGATGCTCTTTTCTCGTCTACAAGTCCTGATCTTCAGTCTCCTTGATCTAATCTGGCGCGGAAGCTTTTCATTGATTTACTATTATGCTTATTGCGTTTTTCACTTGTTTCACTTCAGTTTGAGTTTCCTTTGGTGTTGCTAACTCTTTATCAAATTCAGTTTTCATAGGCTGAATTATCCTCATTTTTCGAGGACAAACCGTTTGCTTGCGTCTTCCTGTCCTCCAATCACTTCATTCCTGTCCTCATTGACTTCAGGAGCTTGCTTCCTCTTTATGTACTTTGACCTTATTGAGAATACTTCTGTGGTGTGTGTGTTTTCTATTTCTCATATTTTATGTGCTTTGGTCTCCTTAGAGGACACAGCCATGGGAATTTGGGGGAGCAATATTTCATCGTAGTTTGTGTTTGGGTTATGGAAACTAGCATTATATTTTTGGGTGATTGTTTTTTTCTGTATGCGTTTATAGGCCAGGAACTGAAATCCCAAAATGAGGCGTTAGTCTGAACAATTTCAACAGAGAGTGGTCAAAACTCAGGATAAGAGGGTCGGATATGGAGAGCAGCGTCCTACTAAATCCAGATCTGCTCTAGGCTGGCAGTAAGCCTGTGGGGAGGCTGTGCAGAGCGGGTCCAGGGCAGCCTGACAGCTGGAGCTGTGTGGAAGGTGGCCTGAGACAGAGTGGGAGGGGACCTTTCGAAGTGTGTGTGTGTGTGTGTGTGTGTGTGTGTGTGTGTGTGTGTGTGTGTGTGTGTGGGAGGGGGGCTGGGGGTGGGATGGGGCGGAGACAGACACTCGAACGGAAGCAGTTTATGAGAGAATGTGACTCATTGGCTGGACGTAGCGGAAGATTGGAGTATGGGCAGGGTGACGTAAGCGGAAGCTGGGAAACCTCGTGGGTAAGGACTGGGAAGTGGACTGCTGAGCGAAAGGCAGCAGCGCTTAGGTCTCATTCGCTGTCGTTGCTCCGGGACCTCAACCGTGGAGAGTCGCGTGTGTAGACCTGGGTGTTGCAGGGACGCGAAAACTCCGCGGAGTCGCAGTCGCCATAGTCGCCGTGGGGCGGCCTGGGAAAGTCAGCAGTCAGCAGCGCAGTGGCGGGAACCGCAGCCCGGAGGCCCTGGAACTTCCCAGGTCAGAGGAACTGCGGGGCTGGGACGCAGGAGAGTAGGCGCCGGGATGTGGGGGAGGCAGTTTCTTTGATGCACATAAGGAAGCCGGCTCTGAAGTTGTCCTGTGAATTTCTTTCCTTGTTGGTAAATTTTAAATAATATCAACTGAACAATCCTGATTTTTTTCATTGAATTTCTGGTTGCCAAATATTATAAGAATACTGTAGTAGAATGTTTGAATTTATCTGTTGATATTTGCAAACGCGATTCGCGTTGTTATGGTGGAAAGGACAAAGCTCTTGAAATTGAAATTTTTTTTTTCAAGCTCCACAGGTCTGGTTGTAAACATTAACATTGAAAACCAAACTTTTTATTGTTAATTTTCCTCTGAGGCTCTGTACTCTGATGTAACCACAGCATTCTGAAAAGTGTCTTTGCCAGGTCCGGTGGCACAGGCCTTGTATACCAGCACTCAAGAGGCAGAGACAGGTCAATCTCAGGTCTTGAGACCAGCCTGGTGTACATAGTGAGTTCCAGGACATGCATAGCTACATGGTAAGACCCTCTCAAAAGAACAAAATAGAAAAAAGAAAAAGAAAAGGAAAAGGAAGAAAGAAAAGAAAAAACAAATTGTATCTCATCTTCTTGTGCTGAATTGGTAGTGTTGCATCTTGGAGTCTGGAAAGCACATTATGATGATTGAGGGTGTCAGTATTCTCACAGTTAAAAAAGGCGTTATAAACCAGGAGGTGGTGGCACACACCTTTGGCAGGTGAGTTCAATGCCAGTCTGGTCTACAGAGCAAGCTTCTGGACAACTAGGGCTACAGAGAACACACACACACACACACACACACACACACACACACCAAAAAAAAAAAAAAGAAGGAAGGAAGGAAAGGACGTTATTGAATAATTATCACTCATCTACATCAGAAAAATGTCTAAAATAGTCTATCTCCTTGGTTCAAGAAAAGCACTCCGCCCATAGACATGTGACCAACCAAACTGTTGGTTTTTCTTTCTTGTTTGTTTGTTTTGGTTCTTGTGTTTGCTTTGTTTGAGACCTGAACTCACAGCATCTGACCAAAAATTCACCCTGTAGGACAGGTTGGACTGGAACTAAGTGAATTCCACCCACCTCTGCCTGCTGAGAGCTAGAATTAAAGGTGTGCCCCTACACAACCATTCAAACCCTTGTTCTTTACTTTGTGGTCTTTTGACAGCCATTGTTGAATCTGGACTTCTCCCAGCAGGAAGAGTAATGCCTGAAGCCTGCTGAGAGGGCTTTGTACTGGTACTGGATACCACAGAATTACAGAGGTCTGGTTTCTCTGGTAGAGAATAGTTAGCTTGCAGTCTCCCTTGTTCTTGGGGTTTCTGAACAAACCAATCTGCAAGTGTGTGAGCTTTGTGTGAATGAGTCTCACATCCCACAGAATAAAGAGGAATCCTCAGAGGGGGAAAAACATTTCAAGGAATGTTCCTTCTTCTTTGTGTGTTTCCCTTTGGGAGGTGTGAAGCTTCCATCGCTCTGGGTCTGTGATGAATTCAGAATGTCACAGAACCTCATCCCAATCTTTCAGTTTCATTTCTACCATTGAGTTCTGACTAAGCTGTGATTGGAAGGGGCATTCAAGTTACACAAAACTGAAAATGCTTTCTAAATGTTTCTAGTATTCTGACATTGCAGGACACTTGGACTCATTTGTAGAATCCTCTCTTCATCCTTCATCTACTGAGCACAGTACTGTTTTAGGAATCCAGATTCTTTCTGAACAATCTCTTTCTCAATTACAGGGCATGCTGATCACCCAGACCTGCTCACCTCTGCAGCAGAACAAGGGGAAGTAGCCGAGGAAGGAAGACAGTAGCTAAGGATCCAGGTATGGTGGAGGCATTGGTGAAAGAGTGGTAAGGGGTTCACGTGGAAGTGGGACATGAGATCAGTTTTGTCACATTCTCTTTCACTAGAAAGAATTTGGGAGACTTGCTCTGAGAAAAATATCCTCACGATAGATATGAGAAGAGGTTCTGAGGAAGAATTGACATTAGGAGGCAAATAAATTGTATTTCACTATACCTTGGGTGTTGCTGCCATTCCCTTCATGGCATGTCATCATATTCATTGATTTTCATGTATGATTTTAATAAATTATAAAATGGTGAAAGAAATGCTTTATTGTGTTCAGAAATTTGAGCCTTGGTATTCTAGCCACATTCTCTGCCTTTTAGTGTTTTTTCTCCGTTCCTGAAAATAATGCCAACTGAGTTTGATAAGAATGAAAGTAAGTGGTGGCACAGGCCTTTTAATCTCAGCACTCAAGAGGAGGAGGCAGGTGGATCTCAGTGAGTTCCAGGATAGCAAAGGCTATACAGAGAAACCCTGTATTGAAAAAAAATCAAGAAAAAAAAATGGAGTTATGTTGGCCGGGCTTGGCGGTGTACACCTTTAATCCCAGCACTCAGAGGCAGAGGCAGGCAGATCTCTGATTTTCAGGCCACTGTGGTCTACAAAGCAAGTTCTAGGTCATCTAGGTCAGCCAGAGCTACACAGGAAAACTGTCTCCATAAACAAACAACAACAACAAAAAAACCAGAGAAAAAAAAACAATGGAAGTATATTTATAGACTTATATCCATCTACTGCCGCCCATGGCTATCTCCTGTTGTCTGTGCTCATGGCAATACTAGGTGCTTTCTACTGCTGTAAATGTCATATAGCATAGAGGTCACCTTTGATCCTCCTCGTATTTTCTGGCTCTCTACTGTTTCTTGGTATTTTCAGGATTACTTTCTGTAAACTATGCAATAGGATTGTGAAGTATATTTTGTCTGTGTTCTGACAAATGAAGCTTTCCTGGAGTTCAAAGGGTGGAGTTAGCTGCTAGTTAACCATAGAAGCCAGGCAGTACTTGCACACATATTTAATCTTTGCACTTAGGATAAGGCAGCGGAAAGATCAAGAGTTCAAGGCCACCCTGGGAGATTGGACCCAGTTTAAAGAGAAATTGAGCCAGACTGACCTTGGTGGTGCACGCCTTTAATCCCAACACTAGGGGAGGCTGAGAAAGAAATATAAGGTGGGTGGAGACAGGGTCTCAGAGTATTCATTCATAGAGGTTAGAGATTAATGACTGTTGTTTTGCTTCTCTGATCATTCAGCATTCACCCTAATATCTGACTTCAGGTTTTTATTAATAAGATTAACATCAGTATTGTGATAGGAATTTCTTGCCATTTTAGTGTTTTAAAAGAACAGATGGCAATGTGCCAGTTTTCACAGGTTTTCTGTATTCTCCTGTTTTCTGTTGTACATGTCTGCATCTAGGTTTTGTTATGTGTACCCATGTTGATAAGAACTTTCTTCTATTTTTATTTTTTTAATTTTTTTTTTTTACTGAGCTCTACATTTTTCTCTGCTCCCTTCTCTGCCTCTCCCCTACCCCTTCAACCCTCCCCCAAGGTCCCCATGCTCCCAATTTACTCAGGAGATCTTGTCTTTTCCTACTTTTTACTTCCTATATAGATTAGATTAGCCTGTCTTAGTGTCCACATTGTTGCCTAGTTCTCTGGGATTGTGGTTTGTAGGCCAGTTTTCTTTGCTTTATGTTTAATAACCACTTATGAGTAAGTACATATGATTATTGTCTTCCTGGGTCTGGGTTACCTCACTCAACATAATGTTTTCTAGCTCCATCCATTTTCCTGCAAAATTCAAGCTGTCTTTATGTTTTTCTGCTGTGTAGTACTCCATTGTGTAATACCACATTTTCCTTATCCATTCTTCAATCGAGGGGCATTTAGATTGTTTCCAGGTTCTGGCTATGACAAACAAAGCTACTATGGACATAGTTGAGCATATGTCCTTGTGGTATGATTGAGCATCCTTTGCATATATACCCAAAAGTGGTATTGCTGGGTCTTGAGAAAGGTTGTTTCCTAATTTTCTGAGAAATCGCCACACTGACATCCAAAGGCCTGTACCAGCTTGCATTCCCACCAGCAATGCAGAAGTGTTCCTTTTCCCCACAGTCTCTCCAGCATAAGTTGTCATCAGTGTTTTTGATCTTGGTCATTTTTACAGGTATAAGATGGAATCTCAGAGTTGTTTTGATTTCCATTTCTCTGATGACTAAGAATTTTGAACATTTCCTTAAGTGTCTTTCAGCCATTTTAGATTCCTCTGTTGAGAGTTCTCTGTTTAGGTCTGTATTCCATTTTTTTTAATTGAATTATGTGTTCTTTTGGTGACCGATTTCTTGAGTTTTTTGTTTATTTTGGAGATCAGATCTCTGTCTGATGTGGGGTTAGTGAAGATCTTTTCCCATTCTGTAGACTGTCATCTTGTTTTGTTGACCATGTCCTTTGCTTTACAGAAGCTTTTCAGTTTCAGGTGGTCCTATTTATTAATTGTTTCTCTCAGTGTCTGTGCTGCTGGGGTTATATTTAGGAAGTGGTCTCCTGTGCCAATATGTTCAAGTGTACTTCCCACCTTCTCTCTTTTTTTCTTATGTTTTTCTTTTCTTTTCTTTTCTTTCTTTCTTTCTTTTTTTTTTTTTTGTTTTTTGTTTTTTGTTTTGCGAGACAGGGTTTCGCTGTAGTTTTGGAGCCTGGAACTAGCTCTTGTAGAGCAGGCTGGCCTCAAACTCATAGTAATCTGCTTGCCTATGCTTCCCAAGTGCTAGGATTAAAGGCATGTGCCACTACCGCCTGGCTATGTTTTTCTTTATTATTTATTATGTATACAGTATTTTGCCTGCAGACCAGAAAAAGGCATCAGATCTTATTACAGATGGTTGTGAGCCACCATCTGGTTGCTGGGAATTGAACTCAGGACCTTTGGAAGAACAGTCAGTGATCTTAACCTTTGAGCCATCTCACCAGCCCCCACTTTCTCTTCTATAAGGTTCAGTGTGACTGGCTTTATGTTGAGGTATTTGATCCATTTGGACTTGAGTTTTGTGCATGGTGATAGATATGGGTCTATTTTCATTCTTCTACATGTTGATATCCTGTTATGCCAGCACCACTTGTTAAATATGCTTTCTTTTTTCCTTTTGCTATCTTTTGCTTCCTTGTCAAAAATCACGTGTTTGAAGATGTGCGGATTGATATCCACGTCTTCTATTTGGTTCCATTGGTCCTCCTGTCTGTTCTTATGCCAATATCAGGCTGTTTTCAGTACTGTAGCTCTGTAGTAGAATTTGAAGTCAGGGATTGTGATGCCTCCAGAAGTTCTTTTATTGTACAGGATTGTTTTGACTATCCTGGGTTTTTTACTTATCCATATAAAATTGAGTACCTTTCTTTCAAGGTCTTTGAAAAATTTTGCTGGGATTTTGCTGGGCGTTGTGTTGAATCTGTAGATTGCTTTTGGTAAGATTGCCATTTTGACTATGTTAATTCTGTTTACCCAAGAGCATGGGAGATATTTCCACTTTCTGGTGTCTTCTCCAGTTTCTTTCTTCAAAGATTTAAAGTTTCTGTCATACAAGTTTTACACTTGTTTGGTTAGAGTTACTTCGAGATATTTTATGTTATTTGTGACTATTGTGAAAGGTGTTGATTCTCTGATTTCTTCCCCAGCCCTTTTATCATCTGTGTACAGGAGGGCTACTGATTTTTTTGAGTTAATCTTGTATCCTGCTACATTACTGAAAGTGTTAATGAGTTGTAGAAGTTTCTTGGTAGAATTTTTCGGATTGCTTATGTAAACTATCATATCATCAGCAAACAGTGAGAGTTTGACTTCTTCTTTTCCGCTTTGTATCCCCTTGATCTCCTTTTGGTGTCTTATTGCTCTAGCTAGGACCTTTAGTACTATATTGAACAGATATGGAGAGAGTAAACAACCTTGTCTTGTTCCTGATTTCAGTGGAATCGCTATGAATTTCCATTTTGGTTTGATGTTGGCTGTTTACTTGCTGTATATTGCCTTTAATATATTTAGGTTTGTTCCTTATATCCCTGCTGTCTCCAAGACCTTTATCATGAAGGGATGTTGTATTTTGTCAAAATCTTTTTCGGCATCTAATGAGATGATCATGTGGTTTTTATTTTTTAGCTTGTTTATATGGTGGATTATGTTGACAGATTTTTGTATTTTGAACCATTCTTGCTTCTATGGGATGAAGCCAACTTGGTCATGGTGGATGATGGTTCTGATGTGTTCTTGAATTCTATTTGCCAGTATTTTATTTAGTATTTTTGCATCAATGTTCAGGAGTGAGATTGGTTTGTAATTCTCTTTCTTAGTCACGTCTTTGTGTGGTTGGTTTGGGTGTCAGGGCAATTGTAGCCTCATAAAAAGAGTTTGGCAATTTTCGATAAGGAGTTTCTAACCAAAAAATCATATTATTGTTTGCTAATACTCTATTTTGTATTTTGATACTTTTGTGTTGATATTTTTGTACCTACTCTACATATGATCTTCGATAGTCTTAACAACTATTTGCAATAAAAAAATTCTTTCTTAATATGTTGTATCATTAGATATGAAATAAAATTTTGGTATAAAATCTGTTTTGAGTCAGGTAATAAAATTTTGGTAGAAAATCTATGCTTTGGACTGGGTGGTGGGGCACACTTTTAATCCCACCACTCGGGAGGCAGAGGTAGATCTGGTCCACAGAATGAGTTACAGTAAAGGCTCCAAAGCTACACAGAGAAACCTGTCTCAAAAAACCTAAAAAGGAAAATAGATGCTTTAAATTCAGTTCTCATTAATCTTTTTTTTTCATAATATAATCTGTTTACCTCTTTTGCTTAGGGCATATTTACATTTACATTTCAAGAAATTTTCAAGAAAATTTTATATTTACAATTATATTTCAAGAAATTAGTGAAAGAAATGCATTTGTTATTGTTCAGGAACTTGACGGTAAACTGACTTGGAAGAATCAGCATCTCTGTATATTAAATTTACGTTATCTTATGACCTACAATGTAGAGGTTTTAGTATATACATATTGGCTATTTCAGCTGCTGTTGAGCATGGTTTATTCAATTCATTTGCTTATTTATTGATTGTATTATCATTTGCTTCCTTTGTATTTTTTTTGGTAGATTTTGGCCTTTTATTCATTGTTATATAAATGGATAGCTAATAAATTCTTCTGCTGTGTAGACTGTCTTTTCATGATTTTTTTTTGTTGTTTTTGGGGTTTCAAGACAGGTATTTTCTGTGTAACAGCCCTAGCAGTCCTGAAACTGACACTTTAGGCCAGCCTTGCCTCAAACTCACAGAGATCTGCATGTCTCTGCCTCCTGAGACGTGGGATTAAAGGCGTGTACCACCACTGCCCACCTAGATATTTTTTCTTAAAGATTTCTTTATTATGTATACATACATCAGAAGGAGGCATCAAATGCTATTATAGATGGTTGTCTTGAAAGTCTTTTAATTCATTATGTGTAGGAGAGATTTGAACCCAGTTCATGTTTTCATTTGCCTATAGATACTTTTCCCAATACCTCTGTTTGAGGAGGCTGTCTAGTCTGCAGCAGACCTCTGTGGTCTTTGGTGACATTGACAGGGTCATTGCTGTTGGGCAGGGTCTGGATCTGCTGCTGTAGTACATTGAGCTGTTTGTCTTCCTCTCCCATGATGCTATTGGTTGGCTCTGCAGTGTCATCTGGAATTACACTGGATTATCTCAGACATGTATCATTTTCTTCAGGTTTCTGTGTACCTAGGCAATCTGTGTATCAATATGGTTTCTAGGTTTCTCTTTATGGTTTCTGAAGTATCTTGTAGGAAGGTTAAATGTCTTGATGTTTGAACTGATCATATAACCACTTCCAGAAATACTGTAAATTTCAAAATTATGTCCCATTCCATCTGTATAAATCATCTTTCCATGTTCTATTAGCATCTTCAGTGAGTCCAAGTTTTCATTGCAAAGTACTTTTATCTGTTTGGTTAGTTCATTCAAGTAATTTTTATTTTGTTTTCTTTCTCTCTCTCTTTGCTGATTTTTATTTACTATTCATTTATTTAGATTCATGTATTTAATGTATACTAGTTTTTTGTTTGAGTGTATGACTGTATATCATGTGTGAAATTACCTGACGCAAGTGAGAAGGAACCACAAAACAGGCAACAAACCTGTTTAGGAGTTTATTAGAGGGGGCGTGTACAGGCCTGGGGAGTCGGTGTGCAGAGAGAGGGCGGAAGATGGAGCTTCCAGCTTTTAAAACCTGCCTAGCTCATGCACACAGAGGGTTGACATGGCTACGTCATATGCAGATGATGGAGCCCATGCATGCATGCAAGATCTTAGCTGAGTCATATGTGGATGTAACCATGCATGTGCTGCATGTGGGTCACAGGGGGCCCTTTACCATTCAGGCACTTCTGCCTGAGGGCTTGTCTGCACATGCATGGCTCCAGAACCCAGAAGTGCAACCTTATTTGTGGCTGAATAATTACATTCCACTCTTGTTTTTATTATAAAAATTGGGAGTTTGGGGCTCTTTAATGTGTGGGAATGGGACATTGTAAGGTCTCTTGTTACTGCTTCTTGCTGATTTTGTGGGCGTCAGGGAGTTCAGATGCTTGAACACATTCTTGGATGGCTTATTACTGTTGTGTTTTCCAGGCACTGTGGAACTGACTGACTGACAGCTTGGACCGTGCAAGATGCTGGAAAGGCAGAAAATTATGTCTGGAAAAATGTTAGGTTGTGGGGAGAGTCCTAAGATGGAAGATAGAGTTTTTTTTGGGGGGGGGAGGGTGGAGGAGGAAATTTCACAGGGGTTCCTGAGACCAGGAATGATAAAGGAAGAATGAAATGATACTTATTCTGGGTGAGTCTGGTTCATTTAGGTAGCTCCAATTGACTCCCTGGAGCTTATAAGAAAAATGTTTGAGAAGAAATAGATTTTAGACATATTAAAAGTTTATGATTATGATGATGTAGTATTTGAATGGAAGATAGTGGGGAGAAGGGGGAATTATTGGAAAGGGGAATTATTAGACCCCTTAATGTTTTACCTGAAGTAAATCTTAAGGCACTTGTTTTCCTTTAGCTTTATGGTATTACCTTAACATCCAGGAGAAATAGTTGCAGTCAGTGATAAATCTGTTATGTTAAAGTCTGTTTTGTGAGTTTTTGAGTTTGGGGTTGCAAACTTGTTATTGTTTCTTACCACCTGGGCTTTTGACAGTCCTTGTACCTCCAGCTCTATGTTTTATGATGTTCTTTGTAATAACAGCTGAGTGGTTAACTGGAGATTTAAGTATGACATTGCAGATATGGAGAAGTTGGTAAAACAGATAGGAGGAAGAGGGAGAGTATATGGAGTTTTTGGGACAGGAGAGTTGAGTATGGTGATGAGACTTTTGTTTTTTTTGGAACTGGAGAAAGAATGGCTGATCTTGGTGTCCTCTGGAACTTAAGGGAGTAGGGTCCTGTTTGAGTTGCCATATATGAGGGGTATCTTGAACTGCAAGAGTAAAAGGTTTAAGGTGGATCCAATGAGGAAATCCCTCGAGCTTGGCAGTTGTGGGAATTACAAGAATTACTTAAAAAGGGGCCCTGACATTTAGGGGAAAAGGGTGAGGGGCATTGGTCTGAGGGTAGAGAGTAGTATCTGATCCCCTATTTTAATTGGCGGTGGACATGAATTGGCACATGATTAAGCTAAGGAGTAGTCGGTAAAATCTCATAATAGGGAGCGGAGATGGTATAACAGCAGAGTAAGTAGGTGATCAGAAAGAGGAGAGGTTTTAGGTGAGAGGCGGGGGGTTAAAACAGCCACCCATATATGAGTTCAAAGGGCAAGATGAAAAGGGGCCTTTTGGGGAGAGCCCTAAGCCTAAGAAGGGCCAGAGGCAAAAGTTTTACCCAGTTGAAGTGAAGCTTGTGTGACATTTTAACAAGAACAGGTTTTAAGAAACGGTTAGTTTGTTCTATCTTTCCTGAAGACTGAGGGTGGCATGTTGTATAAAAATGTCAGGGAATGTTAGGAGCCTTAGACAAAGTTTGAGAAATCTGGGACATAAACTCTGGGCCATTACCCGACTGAAGAGAAGTTGGGATCCCATACCGGGAGATTTCTCGAAGAAGAACATCCGAAACTGTCTGGCCCCTCTTGTTAGTGGTGGGAAACACTTGAATACACCCAGAAATGGTGTCCACCAAAAAAAGAAGATATTTAACTCGTCTGACCGTGACTATATGAGTCAAATCCAGCTGCCACTCAGTTCCTGGAAGGGGCCCTGGACTGGTGGGTGGGAAAAGGGAAGCCATAATATTTGGTCTTGGGATCTGACTTTTGACAGATTTTACAAGAGGCAATAATAGCTTTTAAGAACTCTAGGTCCTCAGGGGTGGGTTGTGGGTGAGCCTTGACGAAATGAAACAGAGCTTTGCTATTAGGATGAAAGAGCTGATGTAGGTACAACAGAATTTCTTGGGTGTCAGGGTATCTGTGAGAATGTGGGCTGTACTGTATGAACCCCCTGAGGTGATTGAGGTAGGTTTGGGCTCCGGAATGCTGCTGTTCTAGTTGCTTGGTCAGCCCAGTTATTTCCCTTGTAAATAATGAATAATTTCTATAGTTTTGGGGAGACAGGAGGCTTTTAACAAGTCCATAATGTAACCTGAGTTAGTTATCGATCCTCCTTTTTGCCTTAAGAAGCCAGTGCTCCTTCCAGATAGCTGCGTGGGACAGGATGATATGAGAGGCATGTTTGGAGTCTGTAAACATTTAAAGATTGTCCCTTTAGTAACTGGAAGGCATGGGTAAGGGCTATTAACTCAGCTTGCTGATTAGTGATATAGGCAGGGAGTGCCTGTGCCTCCACTACTCCAGTATTTGACACTATGGTATAGCCTGCTCTATGGGTCCCCTTCACTTAAAAAAGAGCTGCTATCTGTGTACCAGGTATAAGTGTCCTGGGACAGTTTGCCCTTCTGTATATGTGAGGGGTGAGGTAGTACATCATCTAAGGTTTCTATACAGGAATTATCTGGGAAATAATCAATGTTAGGTTGGGGTAGGAGATTTGAGATATTAAGGGGCGGGCAGCATTGGAAAGTGAGTGTGGCACTTTCTATTAGTGTGGTTGGGTCGAAGGAGCCCAGGCAACTTTACTTGTCCATCACCAGACCTAGAAGGTCAACTTGAGTATTTTCTGGGTTTGATGTCTCCGTGCCACTGCTTGCACAAGGAAAATCGACTGTCCAGTGTCCTTCCCTATGGCATTTGGACAAGGTCTCGTAGGACCGAGATGAGGATTAGGGCATGCTTGGGCCCAATGACCAGTTCTACCACATTTTAAACACGAACCTGGCAGTTCTCGAGTCCCGGGGGGTTAGGGAGCAGCACAGACAGCAAGGATCGGGCAGTCTGTTACCTCTGCTGGTTGGAGGGCTGTGGTTAGCACGGGACAATGATTGTGGACTTTGTCATTCCTCACATGGTACACCTTAAAAGCCAACACTTAAGACTTCTGCCTGTGTGGCTAAGGGGCATTTCTCCAAACATCTAAGTTTAGCCTTAATGTCAGGGTAGCACTGAGAAAAAAAATGATAGGATCATATTGATATCATGAAAGGTGAGATCATAAGACTGGGTAATATATTGAAATTGCTCTATGAAGTGCTAGAATTAGACACATAGGACCCTAGTTTTTGTTCTATATGGAAGAGTTCTGAGAGGGAGAAAGGAACATGTACCCAAATCAATCCATCTACACTGGCCACATCTCAAAACCTAAGAACTGCAGCCAGCTTGGCTTGCTCAGGGTTGGGTTCTGTAGCAGCACCTGAGTGTGTGAGAGTAGCGGTAAAGGTGGGTGCCAGAGCAGGATCACTGCTGTGGCCAGGCACTGGAGAGGAAGAATGATTCAGTGGGGCTGGTGGAGTTGGGGGAGAGAGCTGAAGAGCAAGTGGAAGAAGGAAGAAGATTGTGTGGCAGCGGGAAGTAAAGGAGCAGAAGTATCTGTCTGCTGAGGTGTGGATTCCTTAGCAGGGTCCAGAGCAGTAGCTGAAGGAATGGGGATAGTAGCTGGAGGGACGACAGTAGGAGCTGAAGGGACTGCAGTAGGAACTAAAGGAATAGGGGTAGGAACTGAAGGGACGGTGGTAGGAACTAAAGGAACAGGGGTAGGGACTGAAGGGACTGCAGTAGAAACTAAAGGAACAGGGGTAGGGACTGAAGGGACTGCAGTAGAAACTAAAGAAAACAGGGGTAGGGACTGAAGGGACTGCAGTAGAAACTAAAGGAACGGGTAGGGACTAAAGGAACCTAGGTAAAGACTGAAGGAATGCTGGTAGCTGCCTGCTGAGGTCGAAAAGGCGGGGGTTTGTTAGCTGGGTCCAGACCAGAAGTAGAGAGTTTTCAGGTTCAGATGGCATAGCCAGGAACCATGTGAGCAGGCAAACAACTTGCAACGACAGAGGGCTTAGGCTTAGGACATAGATACTAAAAGGCTTTGGATTTAAGGAAACTTCTTCCTTTTCCTTGTGTCCTGACAGTAGTTAGCTCCTGTAAAATATCGAAATCAAAGGTGGTATTAGGTGGCCACTTTAGATTGTTATCTAAATTGTAACGAGGCCATTTTTTTGGAACAAACATGGAAAAGTGTGGGAATCTGTAAGTAGGGCATTAAGGTCCTGGGGGTGGGGGGTTTCAGGGCCGCTCAAAGGCATACTGGGGGGAGGCTGGATTGATGAACTTGAATGGCTTGCTACCCATAGCTGAAACTGAAAACCCTTGAAAAATGGTAATACCACAAGGCCTATAGCAAGAATTCTCTCTTGTCTAGACGGGGTGTTTATCAGTATCAGCATGAACACTGCAGGACCCATGGGTGAGCATCCTTTGCCCCCTGAGTGGAGTTCTATAGCATGACTGGATTTGGTTGCGGTGACTCGGTGACTTGGAAGCTAGAGAGGCCAGTGGCCATTCTGAGCACCTTTTAACGTCAGGGGAGAAAAAGTAAAGAAAAAGGAAAAAAAAGAAAGAAAAATCTGACGTACCCTGGGCCTTCAGTTGCCGGAGGACCAGCCCCGTGCCATCAAAACACAATTTTAGCTAAGGGAAGCAATACAGAGATGAATGTCATCAAAGGGCTCAATCGTAGCCTTAAAGACCATGATTGGGGCCTCCCCCCACACACACCCCGTTTCTAGGAACACCAGAAGATTGCCAGGAGCTCAAAGGTCAATTCCTCAGGTTTGGACATACAGTTAAGCTGATCAGAATGGAGGAAACTAACCAACTGAAGCTGGTGCTGTGCGGAGAAATTGTGTTAAGGCATATGGAACATGTGGTTATGTGGTTGTTGTGGAAAAAAAATAACCAGTTCTGGATCTCGACGCCGTGAGAGGGGTTTGGGGCGGAAGAGCCTCCCGAGTCTCACAGCACCAATGAAATTACCTGGCGCGATTGAGAAGGAACCACAAAAGACGTCAAACTCGCTTAGACGTTTATTGCTGGGGTGGGGTGGGGGTCTTGTACAGGCCTGCGGAGTCAGTGTGCAGAGAGAGGGAGGAAGATGGAGACTTTTAAAACCTGCCTAGCGCATGTGCACCGGGAGTTGATGTGGCTATGTCATACGCAGATGACAGGGCTCTTGCATGTGCGCAAAGGTTTAGCTGAGTCATATGTGTATGTAACCACGCATGTGCGCATATGGGTCATGTGGGGCCCTTTAACATTCAGGCACTTCTGCATGCAGGCTTGTCTGCACCTGCATGGCTTTAAAACTCAGAAGTGCAGCCTTATTTGTGACTGAATAATTACAATGTCCATCCTAGAATTGCAGTTATTGACACTTGTGAGCCAGTATGTGGGGTCTGGGAATGGAAACTGGGTCTCTCTGCAAGACCAGCATGCTCTTATAACCATTGACCCATCTCTTTGGGAACCTATTAACTTTACTTATGTGAGTAGCAATACTAGAAAATATTATAAATTGTTTTTATCTAAATGATCTAAAATTTGGTTTTACACATGTATTTGTTATTTTAATAACCTTTTTCTTTCATTGTTGTTGTATGTTTGTGTATAAAAACATACCTACTCAGTCTGTATGTTTTTAGGAATGAACATTTGTTTGGTATTGGATAATGTACTCTCCTCTGGGGAAGACTATTTCTCCAGCTCTCAGAATTCCTTAGTGTTTGACTAGGGTTGAGACCTAGTGAGCTTTCCTTATTCTGCCCATGATTAGGCAGCCGTGTTTGTGCATGTAGCTTCTCTGACATTTCTAAAAGACACACCATCACAGCAAATGTCCTATTCTTCTGGCTCTTATAATCTTCTTGCCCCACTTTCTCAGTGATTTCTGAGCTTGAGATGAAGAAGTTGTGTTTTTTTGTCTGTTAGTGGTGATTGAGCGTCACAAGTCTGCATTTTGACTGATTGTTTTCTGTAATAATTTCCATGAATTCCAAAGAAACTTCCTTTGACTAGGAATAAGGGCTACAATAATCTGTGGGAGTAAGGAAAATATTTATGCCGTTGGGAACTATTTTGATTTAGTAAAGTAGTGCTTGTAGGTTCTCCTTGAAGATTCCTGACTTCAGTAACCCTAGGGAAACTAGCTAGGTTTCCAGTGCCAGGCATGATTTCCCTCTTGCTGAGAGGGTCTTAAATCCACTTTGAAGCTGTGGTTACCATCAAGGTTTGTGTGCCGCACTTGCTGCTTTAGGCTATCGTGTAGTGCAGATCATTGCTGTGATTCAGAGATGTTATAGCTGGCTAGGACTGTTGGTTGGCTCCACCTTTGAAAGGATGCTTGTTGCCTTCTGTTACCATGAAAACTAGTTCCCAGGGAGGAGGTTTAGGTTATAATCATCTTGAGTCATTTGGGTTTTTTGTCCAAAGTACATGGTGTCTTCAACAATAGGTGCTCAGCTACCTCTGGGAGGCAAACTTGGACAACAGCAATAGCCTATAATGAGTTGAGTATCTTGGACAGCAGTGACCAACAACTACTGTGGAGTCCTGAAAATGTGAGCCTATTTTCACATTAACCAAAGGTCAGAGAGTTCTGTTCTCTCAAGGCTATTGTGCTTCCACCTCAAACAAAGGTTCCCTTCCCCCCCTGGTGTAGCTCAGAGAAGGAGAGGGAGGAGAGTGGAGACCTGAAAATTTGAGCCTGTTTCCTTTGACCAGGGACCAGAGAGTTCTGTTCTCTTAAGGTTATTGTCAACAGGTGTGGCTAATAGTCAGACCTGGTACTCCAGGAATGGGGAAGTAGATCTGTTCCTGCCTCAAACAAAAGTCTAAGGAGCCAACTAAATTCCAGTTTCCTTAAGGAGATAACTTTGGATCCCACCCAGGGAGTGGTTTCCCTATAGAATGTTTTGGTCTGGTTTGTGAGCACAATTTGTTTTGTTCTAGCATCAGAATGTTTGACTATGAATGTAGCCTGCGACCTTCAATTAGCAGTTCATTTCCTTGTATCATGTTAATGCTGTCTTTTGTCCTTTTGGGGTCAGGAGTATTTTAAGCCATTGGAAATTAAATACTGCCAAATTTCAGTACTCACTGGAATTCCCTCCTGATAATATGCTATATGTTTCTTCATTTTGTTATTTTCATTTGTGTCTTCATATACTTTACTATGTTTCTAAATCCTCATGCTTCTACCTGTCATGAGGTATTTTTGTCAAGTCTGATCCTGGACAAACTACAAAGCATGTGTCATGCCTGATTTTGGTGGTTTTGTATGAAAATATCTGGCTCTTGTGAGGGGTATCATCAGCCCAGATGTGGTTTTTGTTTTCATTCTAAATGTATCTGCATGCACAGACTTATGTATTATAGGCATTTTTTTTCTGGACAATAGATAATAGTATGACTCCTTATAATATTTTAGACATCCTTACTGTTTTATTTTACCATACTTCTTCATTGTTTATATATCTGTTTCTTCTCCATAATTAAATCCCTCCCCCATGTTTTCATTTCCACCTTTAGATCACTTGTTCCCTGTTATTCCCAACTATTAATCCCCACACATTTCATAGTGCTTTCTTTTTACTGCATCACTCCAGGTTGTATGTTTAAATCTGAAGATTTGGAGCTAGGAGCTTCCTATGAGAGAGAATATGCAATGTCAGTCTTTTTGTCAGGGTTACCTTACTCGATATGCTCTTATCTGCATCCATTCAATTACTTACAAAGCTAATGATTTCAATTTTCTTTACACCTAAATCATATTCTATATTTTCATTCTCCCTGTCTGTTGAAGGACATTCATTATAAGTTGTTTCCCTTTTGTAACTATTATGAGTAGACCAGCAATGAGCATGGCTAGCAAGAATCTGTGGAGCATATGCCAAAGGGTGGACTATCTGAGTCATGTGCTAGATTCATTTAACTTGAGAATTTGTTGATTTAATTGAGGATTTTCCATATTGATTCCCAGAGCACCTAAATTATTTGTTCATAAGGATTTTATTCCCTATGCTTGCTTTCTTTCTTTCTTTCTCTCTTTCTTTCTTTTTTTGATGCTCTTCCTGGTTGAATTATTCATATTATTCCTCTTCCTTCTCTGAGAATTAATGCTTTGCTGCCTTGCCTATGGACGATTAGTTCCCAGTTCTCTGGTATTTATCTATTCATTTGAAATTTATTTTCCATGTTCTCTTTTAATTCCTCTGAATCTTCTGTGTATGTTCTGCCTGTAATTTATCTGCAGCGTTGCATTAGTGAAATCAATTGTGATAATTCATAACTGTCTTAGAATGCATTCATGTCTTCAGTTTTGTTCTTTAAAAATATAATGTGGCATGCCCCAGCAGGCTCGCAGAGCAGCCGCTAGTCCGACAAGGACAGCTGTGGGTCCCTGCAAGATCCCCAGGGTGGCAGGCTGGTCCTGCCATGCTGCCCGGAGAGCAGGCGGGCGGGTGAGCAGGCGTGGCGGATAAAAGGCTTACAAGACATAGTAAGTAGACATAAGGCTAAACATAAAGATGAACATTTATTACTTAAAGAAGAGGGAGAGAAAGAAAGGCAGAAATAGAAAAAGAGAGGGAGAATGGAGAACACTTGTGCACACTCCAAGAGAGGGAACAGAAGGAAGGTTAAGATGGCGACCAGAGGTCAGAAGTGGCTGGGAGTGGGCGTGGCTTGCCCCTTAAAGGGACCAGACCAAAAGAATAACATTCAGTATTAATTTTGTGTTTCTTTTTGACTCCTTCATGTGAAAGGGCAATAAGCCAACTATTCATTGTTCCTGAAAGAAAAACGCAAAGAAGAGAAACAGAAACGAATGGCTGATTCTCCAATAAACGTGCCCCAGGTCAGTAGTCATGTCCTCTTTTTTTAATGGAAATGTTGTAGTTTGAGAAACTTTGAAGCCTTTCATTTTCTGCTTCTGACTGTGTTTTTTTTTAAGCTTTCCAATGAAAAACGTTACAAACATAAAAGCAAACAAACACAAAAATCACGTTGAAATTAAGCAGGCCCCACTGTACAACTCAATGTACTTTTGTACAGTTAAAGTAATCACTCCGAACAGAAGCTCTGGATGTAGCCTCACATGGGACTTTATTATTTTAATATCCAATATAATTGTTGTACTTATCTACCATCAAAAACCAAGAAATGTGACAGTGTTAGAGCTAGAAAAGCACTCAGCTTTTTATCTTTTTCATAACTGATGTTCATTGCCTGCATCCAGTTCTACCTCAATATTGATATTTAACCTTTCTTCTCTTTTCTCCATGTTGTACTGTGACCAAATGCATATTCTTTCTATAAACACATTTCATTGGCTAGATTCTGCATATGAGGGAAAACATGATTTCTTTCTTGACACTGTATAACCTCACTAACTATTACATGTTCTCAGTCCAACTGTTTTCCTGCACGTTATTATTTTTTCTCTTTAGGTGAATGGTACTTCACAATATATTTATACCATTTCATTATCCATTCATCTGTTGATAGACAGTTAGGTTGATTCCAATGTTATTATTCCAATGTTGTTATTCTTTTTTGAAACCTCAGATATAAATATCTCTATAGGGGGTGTGGAGTTCTCTATAGGGGATATGGCCAGGAGTCAAAAACTGGGTCATATATTAGTTCTATCTTTAATTGCTTAATAATCTTCAAACTGATTTCCATTGGAGTGTATTAATTTGCATCCCCTCCCCCACACACCCAACACTGAATAAGGGTATCTTTCTCTCCACATCCTCTCTACCATTTGTTGTCAGGTTAGTTGATGATGGCCGTTTTTTCTTGGGTGAGGCTGTATGTCAGAGTAGGTTTAGTTTGCATTCCTCTGGGTGAATTTTAGGGATCCTGAACACATTTGCCATATTCATAGACAATTTGGGTTTTGATTGAAAACTGTCTATTCAATTTATTTGCCCATTTGGTGATTTCAGTTTTATTTCCTTGAAATTTAATTTTTGCAATTCTCAGTGAATTCTAGGTATGAGCTGCTATCCAGAATGCTACTGGTGCAGATTCTTTCCTATTCTGTGTAGTGTCTATGTGATCTGTTGATTATTTCTGTTGATATATTGAAAGTCTTTATCTTCATGGAGAATCATCTGTTAATAGTTGGCTAAGTTCCTATGCTGTTCTTTCTAATCAATAAGTTCTTGCCCACATCAGTGTCCTGATGTGTAGTCCCTAGGTTTTTTTGGTTTCTGTTTGCTTGGTTCTAAATGAGTTTTTGATTCATTTTGAATGAATTAATATACATTGTGTAAGATAAGAATCTAATATATTTCTGATAGAATTTAATATCTTCATGTACTGACAGGAAATCTTTGTCACTCCAGAATGCATCCAAAGTAATTATACTTACGTGTGCATGCTAAGCTGTAACTTAAACATTATTTGATGTGATTTTAAGACTTCCATTAATTTTTACAATTCTGCAGTTGAAGTGAAATGTTCTTCTAAACTTCTGAGATTGTTTTTTGTTTAAGTCACCTTCTTAATATTTATAGAAAAATTTGGGTTATATCAAATGTGACTGCTGATTATTCTATCTGCTTGAAAATGACTCAATATTATTATGAAATTAAGTCTATAGACTACTTGACCTTATTATATATTGAAGTTAAAATTTGCAGTATGCAGTGTGATACACCTTGTTACTCTTGGGAAAATCCCAAAGTCTTTGACTATCCAGTCAATCATGAATTATGCCTTCTATATCTATCCCCTTGATATTTAATGATAGGGCTTTGAACCTAGAATCTAAACACCCCAACTGATCCTGTTAGGATAGAGTCATGTAAGACCCAAGTACAGACAGTACTGATTCAGTATCAGTGTTTAGCATGATCTTCATGCTAATTTTTAAAGGCTGTGCATGCCTTTAATCCCAGTACTCGGGAGGCAGAGACAGTTCAAGGCCAGCCTGGTCTACAAGAGCTTGTTCCAGGACAGGCACCAAAGCTACACATGGACAGTATCATCTTATGTGTCCTAACACAACATCCTTAGCATATAGGTAACCGTGTTCATACCTTAAATGTGTGTCTTCTTGCATGGACATGCTTGTACTATTATGTCATATTGCTTTCAAACTTAGAACATTCATTATGGAGGGAGACTTTATTAGAAATCATCTTTTTGAGTATATGTCTTCGTTCACCATCTATATTTCTGATTTCCACAAGTCTCCTTATATCAAGGAAAGCACTGTGCCTGATGTTATGTGATTAAACTGTGCCCTTTGTTTCAGGGTCTGTTTATATTCCGGGATGTGAATGTGAACATCTCCCAGGAGAGAAAGGAATGCATGGACACTGCTCAGGAAAATTTGTACATTGATGTGATGTTGGAGAATTACAACAACCTGGTCTCTGTGGGTGAGAACGTTTGCTTATAGAATTTCCAACTCAGGCTATAGGTCGTTAACTGTCTGTTAGGCTGCATTGAAAGCAACAGGAAACTAGGAAATGTGAGGTAGTAGAAAAGTTCTTTTTCTTGGTATTTGTTTTTTGCTTTTTTAACATTTTTCATTTTAGAGGTATCATATATTGTAATATGATTAATTAAAAACCCAGAGACAGAAATTAAGGTTCAATTTGAAGGTCAGAAATGCAAAACAGTCAGCCACTGGCTCTTACCTCTACCTAAGTCCAAAATGGCGATACTGCCTCCAGTTATCTCAGAATGAGACCATGTATAAGAGCTGTTTTTCCCCATCTTACATTCCTCTTTAATGCTAGGATTAAAGGTATGCACCACTACTGCTCGGTTTCTATGACAAACTAATGTGGCCACTGCAATTAAAGGTATTTTTACCACCGCCTGGTCTGTAAGACTGATCAGTGCAGCTGTTCTTCTCTCTGAAGTTCAGGCAAGCTTTATTTATTAAAACACGAGTGCAGTATCACTACAATGCACCCTTTTAGTTTCACGATGCATTCAGAAACTCAGTAGTGTATGTAATTTCTACCTATATGTTAAAGCAGATTGTCTACCATTGCCTTAGCCTTTGTTTTAATTGTGAGAAAAACTAAGGGTGTGGAAACTTAAAATTTTTCCTAAATATGCTGAAGATTCTGATAGAAAATAGCAATTGAGAAGTCATTCATGTATTTCTCTACTTTGTGTTCTCTTCATGTGTTGAGCAGAGTGCTCTGTTAGATGTCTGTATTCTTTCTAAAAATTTTACATGGGCTACCTCACAGAACATGTGGATTATTGTATGCAAGGTAGGCCTGGTCACCTGTCCTGAGCAAATGAGATTGCCCTGGTATGTGGAAAGGAGAGAGTAGCCACACTCAGAGTAAGATAGTGAATGAACAAGACAACAGTGATGACTTGAATAGAAAGAGAAAGCAAGAACTGAGAATATGTTTTTGCTTTATTCAATTCCACTTGAAAGGATTCCTAATCATTTAAATTAGTGTAACATCCTGGCCCCAGGATGCATTCAGTCTCTTGGAAATGTTAGAAGACATTGAGCCTTATTGCACCCAAATTATGGTAAAAATAATAATACAAAATGCAATTTTATTTGAATATGCTGATATTGGAATAGTTTGACAAATTATAAACCTAATGTGAATCCATGAAGTAGAATTATTCTGTAATTGCCTACCTTGCATGTGTTTCAATGGTGGAAAGAAAAAGCAATGGCTTTCTGTAGTAGCCCTGCCACTAATGATCTAGAGCAGCGGTTGTCACTGTTGGTAATGTTACGACCCGGTAATGAACAGCTTGTGTTGTGGTGACCACAACCATGAAATTATTTTGAGTGCTACTTTTTGACTGTCACTTTGCTACTAAGTGATATCTCAGTTACTAAGGCCGTCAGACATATGTTTTCTCAGATGGTCACCACACACAGGTTGAGAAATGATGATCTAGAGCCTCTGATGTCTGGCAGACTCCTTGCTTTTCATCCATTATTATTGAAGAATCTAATGTGATTTTTGTGGGGGGGGGCACCTTTAATGCTTTTATATATGCCCTGAATCTTTAAAGACATTTTATTGCTGTACATTTGTTAGTAACTGAGACTGAACCTGGGATTGGATTATACTCTTCTTTAACAAATTCTGAGATAAAAATATTTAAAAATACAGACAGGTATTCTATATATCAGGTATCAGTCAGTGGGCTCCTTCCCAAGGGGAATTTCTGATTCTTCGATTATTTGTTTCAACTTCCTTGAAGTCTATCATTCTCTCACTGTGAAAATTCATACAATTATAGTGAAAGAATACTACTCAATACTACTCAATACTACTCAAGTACTGCGAGCTCTATTCTAAGTAGTTGCTGGTTGACTTAAGTGAGAACTTAGGAAGAGAGTCATTTATCAAATGATTAGTCTTGGAACAAACTCTATTAATCTGAATTGTACTCATTTTCCAGAGAACTATGGCATGTGTAGCATTGTCCCCCAGCATGTGAAGACTGATAAGGAGTCTCGTCAATGTAATGAGCTTGGCAAAATGCTTCATGACCCCTCCACATGTGCACTTTATAGAACAAGTGAAACTGCAGAAAACTCTAATAACTACAGATGCAGTAATAACGGGAATGCCTCTGTTGACTCATCTAACCTAGATAGACATGACAGCATGCACATTGGAGAAGAACCTTGCAAATCTAGAGACTGTGAGAAATCTTTTAATTTGTGTTCCAACATTACTCAAGATCACAGAGTCTACACTGCAAAGAAAGACAAGCAAGGAGAATATGATGACTCTTTCAGCTCTGCTTACAGTCCTATGCAGCAAACAATCTATATTAGAGAGAAACCATTCCTGTGTGAGGAATGTGGGAAATGCTTCATTACTGCCTCAAACCTCAGTGTACATCGGAGAATTCATACCGGAAAGAAACCCTATAAGTGCGATGTTTGTGAAAAATCCTTTTCCCAACGCTCACACTTTAAAATTCATCAAAGACTTCATACTGGAGAGAAACCCTACAAATGCAAAGAATGTGGAAAGTCATTTCGTCAGTCCACGGGACTTAATAACCACCAGAAATTGCATACTGGAGAGAAACCTTACAAATGCAGAGAATATGGACAGTCAAGACTTAAAGGGTATTACAGAATCCACACTGGAGAGAATCCTTATAATTGTGAGGTATGTGACAAATCCTTTCATATCTCATCTCTCAGAGTACATCAGAAAATGCGTACTGGAGAGAAACCTTGCAAATGTAGGGAATGTGACAAATCCTTTGCCTATAACATATTTTAGAACATAACAGATTATTCCTAATGAAGAGAGACATTACTGTAGTAAAGAATGTGACAAACATTTTACTGGATGCTTCTACTTCAGAGCACATCAAAAAATTCATTGGGAGAGAAACATACCATTGTAATGTGAGACGTAAAATCTATCTGAAATTCTCTGCTTATGAGTCTCAAGAGTATACATAGTAGAAACACAAAGATAAGAAACTTGTGAATGCCTTTAATAATAAAGGTCTAAATCTTTGAAAATATCACAGGGTTTATATAAACATTAAATCCTGGAAAATATTGGGAATTTATGTGTTTATGTTTGTGGTGATATTGCATGCATGTGTTTCTGTACAACATGTGTCTGCCTGGTACCTGGGCATAGATGAGGCCAGAATAAGGCATCAGATCCCCTGAAACTGGATTGACAGAAAATTGTGAGATAATATGTGTGTTGAGTTAAACCCCATCTTCTGGAAGAACAGTCACTGCTCTTGACCACTAAACCATATCTCCAGTCCTGAGAGGAATAAGGAAAATCTTCATGAAATGTTCTCTCTTCCTGTGTGTCCCTGGGGAGGTGGGCCTAGGATATCATCTTGGGCCTAGGATAATTCAGAACCTCAGCAGTGTACATTTTTCTCATCCCAATCATTTAGTTCATTTCTGTCCCTGAATTTTGACTGAGCTGTGATTGGAGGTGAGATTCCTTTTACACTAACTGAAAATGCGTCCTAAATATTCTCAGTATTCTGACATTGCATGACAATTGGAGAATCACTTGTATAATTCTTTGTTTTATTTTCTTTTTGTCTATGATGTACAGTACTGCGTTAGAAATCCAGGTGCTTCCTAAAGAATCTTTCTTTCATGTGCAGGTCTCACTGATCACCCAGACCTGGTCACCTATGGAGCAGAGCAAAAAACCCTGGAAAATGGAGAGGGGTGAGACAGTGTCTAAGGATCCTGGTATGTTGCAGGGATTGGTGAAGGAATGGAAAAGGTTTCAAGTGAATGTGGACGTGGGACACAACATCAGTTTTGACACATTGTTTCACTAAAAATACTGAGAAAGATCTCATGGTTATCCTAATGTAGCATGCCTATAATAGGTATGAACAGGCATGTTGAAAGGAGCTGTTCTGCAAAAGAATTGATGCTAGGAGGCAAATAAAATTTTATTTAAGTATGCATATGAGTGTACATCACTGATCATGTCATACAAATATTAAGTGATTTTCATTTTTTTGGTTTTAATTTGTTATATAAAAGGATGAAAATTAATACCTCTATGTTTATTGTTTTTAGATTGTTCTGAGCTTTGATAATCTAGCACATTCTCTACCTTTTAGTGTTAATGTGTACATTTCCAAAAATGATGTCAATATAGGTTTGATAAGAGTCAAGAAATATATTTATAGACTGTTAAACTCTGTCTGCACTGTTTGCCCATTGCTATCTCCTATTGTCTGTTGTCATGACAATTTCAAGTGGTTTCGATTGCTGTAAATGTAATATACTGTGAGATCACCTCTAAGTTTGATCCTCTTAGTATTTTCCATCTCTTTGCTGTTTCTTGGTACTTTCAGGATTATTTTCTGTAAAACGTGCAAATAAGATTTTGATAGGAATTGCTTGGAGTCTTAGAGAAAACAGACCTTCTAGGTTGTCTTTTGTTTGAAAAGAACATGAGGCAATGTGTCAGTTTTTATGTTTTATGTATTCTGTTTTATGTCTGTTGTGGATATCTGAATTCCAGGTTTTGTGACGTGTACCTGTAGCGTGATTAATAAAAACCCAGAGACAGAAGTTGGGGTTCAGCCTGAAGGTAAGAAAATCAAAACAGCCAGCCCCAAGCCCTTACCTCTCCCTCAGTCCAAAATAGCGATCTTGCCCCTAGGAATCTCAGAATTAGACTGTCTGAAAGCTATCTCCTCCCATATTATATTCCTTTCTAGAGCTGAGATTAAAATCCTGCACCACTACTTCCTGGTTTCTCTGGCAAACTACTGTGGCTACTGGGATTAATGGTGTATCTCACTACTACCTGGTCTGTTAGACTGATCAGTGTAGCTGTTTTACTCTCAACTTCAGGCAAGCTTTAATTATTAAAATACAAATGAAATATCACTGCATGTACCCATGTTGTTCAAGGACTTTCTATGTCATAAACCATTTTATCCTTTGCTAATACTATTTATTTTGCATTTAGATGCTTTTGTCTTGACTTTTCTGTCACTATTTAAATTATGATAATCAGTCTTCTTTTCTGCTGTCCATATTTATGGCATTTTAAAAATTCCGTCTTTCTCAATTTGTTGTCTCTCTAAATATGAAATTAATTATTGACAGGATACACACACACACATGTTTTTTTTAAAGATATGTTATGTATACAGTGTTCAGCCAGCATGTATGTCTGTAGGCCAGAAGAGGGCATTGTGTCTCATTCCAGATGGTTGTGAACCACCATGTGGTTGCTGACAATTGAACTCAAGACCTCTGGAAGTGCAGCCAGTACTCTTCCCTGCTGAGCCATCTCTCTAGACCCCAAAAACATGTTTTAAACTCTGAAGTTATTTCACTTTTTACGTGATCAGTTTAGGTAATATTATCCATTTTCACTTTAAAAAATTACTGAAAGAAATACATTTTTAGTAGGAACATGACTGGGGAAAACTAGAATCTTTCTATATTAAATTTTACACCCTACAATGTAGAACTTTTTAATATGTACTTATTGGCCATTTCAGCTGTGTTTGACATTGTTTGTTGAATTCATTTGGTTATGTTATCATTTGCTTCTTTTCTAATATTTTTGGTGGATTCTGGGTTTTCAATACCCTGTAGTGCTTGTAGGTCTCTTAGACAGCTGATACCAAGAACTTCAAAGAAGGCTTCTCATTGGTAGTTTTGGTAAAAAAAAAAAAATAGTCTATGCCTTTTTTGTGAACGATTTTTATCTGAGAGTATTAATATGGTTGACAGTGATTTTCTCCATAAGCTTTAAATGTGGTTTCATGCTCTCTTGGTTTTGAGACCATTGACCAGACACCTGATAGTATTCTGGGGTTTTACATTTTTATTGAACAGTTTTCCTTATTAAATTTTGCTTTTCCTGTTTGACTCCTTTATATGAAAGGGCAGCAAGGCATCTATTCAGCAAGCCGTCTATTGTTCCTGAAAGAGAAACTCAAAGAGGAGAAACAAGAAATGGCTGGTTCTCCAGGACATGTGTTCCAGGTCATTGGTCATGTCTGTTTTTTTCTGGAAATGTTATATTTTGAGATATTGCTTTTCTGCTTCTGATACTTTTTTAACATTATTATGAAAAAAACAATTGCAAACTACAAAAAATTCACATTCTTAAATTAACCAGACCCCAAGACTGTACAACTCTATGTACTTTTATACAGTTATAGTCATTGGGAAAAGAAGCTCTGGAGCCTCACATAGACTTTTATGTTTCACTCCTGAATATATTTTGTAGTAATTATCTACTACCCCCAAAATGTGACAAAATTAGAACTAGAAAAACAATAAGTTTTATATCTTTTTTCATGGCTGCTGTTCATTAACTGCATGCAGTTTTATCTCAGCACCTGATATTTACCCTTTTTTTGTTCTCTTCCCACTTTTCTACTGTGTCATAATAAACATTGTTTTCATAAACAAATATAACTGACTAGATTCTGTATATGAGGGAAAATGTGATTTTTTATGACACTTTATGGCCTCACTTATATTATTATACATTCTAAATCCATATTTTTCTTCATATTTGTTATATTTTTCTCTTCAACTGACTAGTATCCCATTTTCATTATCCATTTGTTGGTGCATGATTAGTTTGATTCCAATACTTTGCTATGGTGAATAGGCAACAGTAAACATGGAGTATAAATATCTCTATAGTGAACCGTGAAGTTTTCCTGCCTTATGCCCAGTAGTGAAAGGACTGGGGCCACTTTTACTCCTAGCTTTAAGAATTTAATAATCTTCAAACTGATATTCATTTGAGTATATTAAATTGCACCCCCCCCCACACACACACAACACAGTTTATAAGGTTTCCTTTCTTGTCACTTCTTCTCTAACATTTGTTAGCAGATTGGCAAATGATAGTCATTCTGCTTGGGATGAGGCAATATTTAAAAGTAGTTTTTGTTTATATTTTTATGATGGCGTTTTAGGGATCTTGAACACTTTTTGCAGCATTTATTGACCATTTGTTTCTGTCTTTGAAATATAATCTATTCAGTTCATTTGCCCATTTGTTGATTTAAGGCAGTTTTATGTCCTTGGAATTTAATTTCTGTAACTTTTGCTAAATTCTAGGTATGAGTCTCTAAAGTGTCACTGGTACAGATTCTCTCCCATTCTGTGGGTGTCTGAGTGATCTGCTGATTGTTTCCTTTCATGTACAGAAACTTTATTTTCATGTAGTCCCATCTGTTTATACTTGGATTTTGTTCCTGTGCTGTTAGTGTGTTTAGTATTCAAAAAGTTATCTATAGGTACAATATTTAAAAGCATATTTCCTCATCGCAGATTTTTCTTCTGAGACTCATACACTCTAATCCTGCATGACATAAACACAGCATCCATAGCAGATAATGTTGTGCAAACATTAAATGCGGTTTTTGCTTCATGCATATTGCTTGTAAGAGTATTGTGTCAATCCTGTTTCATAGAATTAGGACGTTCATTATAGAGTGACTGTTAGAAATCATTATTTGAGTAATGGTCTTCACTTATCTGCATCCATAGCTTCCTTAAATCTCCTTATATCTAAAAGGAAATCTGTCTGGTCAAACTGTGCTTTGTCTTTCAGGGTCTGTTGACATTCTGCGATGTAGCTGTCAACTTCTCACAGGAGGAGTGGGAATGTCTGGACTCTGCTCAGAGGGCTTTGTATGTTGATGTGATGTTGGAGAATTATAACAACCTGATCTCTGTGGGTAAGCATAGTTTGCTTGTAGAATTCCTAACTCAGGCTTTCTTTCTTTTTTTTTTACATTTATTTATTTGTATTTTATGTATATTGGTGTTTTACCTGCATGTTTGTCTTGTGAGGGTGACGGATTACTTGGAACTGGAGTTTCAGACAATCATGAGCTGCCATGTGGGTGATGGGACTTGAAGCAGGGCCCTCTGGAAGAGAACACTGAGCCATCTCTTTAGCCCCCCTAACTCAGCCTTTTTATGTCACTACTTTATAGTTGTAAACACTGTTAAACTGTCATGGAAATAAGAGGAGATTATGAAAAGTTTGGTAGTAGGGAAAAAACGTTTTTATGATCTCTGAAAAAGAAAAACCTTTTGTTTCTTTTAAGCAAGACTTTATTTTTAAAAGGAATCGGGTTTTCTGAGGTGTACTCTTCATGGCTGTTCATTGATACAAACACTGTGAACTTGGGATTGCATTAAACTCTTTTTCATCATTATCTGAGTATATAAATATTTAAAAATAGAGATGTGTATTATAAATCTAATCAGTTAGTAAGCTCTAGCCCAAGGACTAATTACTGATTTCTCAAATATTTGTTTTATCTTCCATGAAGGTTGTCACTCTGTATTTGTAAGAATCTGTATAATTATAGTGAAAGAATGTGTTGACTACTGGGAGCTCAATTTGAAATAGTTGTAGGTCGACTTAACAGAAAAATTAAAGAGGCAGTCATTTATCAGATGTTTGATTTGGAACAAGCTCTAGTAATCTGAATTGTATTTTTTTCTAGAGAACTATTGGCTATGTGATCCTGTCTATCAACATGTGAATAATGAAAAGGATTCTTGTCAGTATTGTAATGACCTTGTCAAAATGCTTCATGACCACTCCAAATATGCACTTTATAAAACAAGAGAAGCTACAGAAAACTCTAGTATCTACAGATGCAGCAATCACGGGGATGCCTCTATGAACTCATCAAACCTAGATCGACATGAAAGCATGCATAGAGAAGAATCTTGTAAATCTAAAGACTGTGAGGAGTCTTTAAATTTATGTTCCAACATTTCTCAAGATGAGAGGCTGTACACTGCAAAGAGAGAAAACAGACAGGGAGAATATGGTGGCAATTTCAACTCGGCATACAATCTTTTGCCTCAAACAATCTACATAGGGAAAAAACTACACCAGTGTGAGCAATGTGGTAAATTCTTCAGTTCCCCCGCAAACCTCGTTATACATGAGAGAATTCATACTGGAGAGAAACCCTACAAGTGCAGTGTTTGTGGCAAATCTTTTACCAATTGCTCAAGTCTTGAAAGACATCAGAGAGTTCATACTGGAGAAAAGCCTTACAAATGTGAGGTATGTGACAAATCCTTTAATGTGATCTCAAATCTTAGAATTCATCAGAAAACTCATACTGGGGAGAAACCATACAAATGTAGAGAATGTGACAAATCCTTTACCCAGAGTTCACATCTTAAAAGACATCAGAGAGTTCATACTGGAGAGAAACCTTACAGATGCAAGGAATGTGACAAATCTTTTTCTAAGAGCTCAACTCTTCAAGCACATCAGAAAATTCATACTAGAGTGAAAACTTACAGATGCAAAACCTGTGACATATCCTTTACCCGGTGCTCAAATCTGAAAATACATCAAAGAATTCATCCTAAAGAGAGAACTTACTTTTGTAAGGAATGTGGCAAATATTTTACTAGCAGCTCATATCTTAAAGTACATCAGAAAATTCACAGTGGAGAGAAATCTTACAAATGCAAACACTGTGATAAGTCCTTCACCCAGAGTTCAAATCTTAGAACACATTACAGAGTTCATACTCGGGAGAGACAGCATGTGTAAGGAATGTGAGGTTTGTTTTACTGAGTGTTTAATTCTTCAAACACATCAGAAGATTCATACTGAAGAGAAAAATACTGTTTAAATAAGATGACATAACATTTATATGGTATTACAAATCACAACAGTATACGTGATAAATAAAGATAAGAAAATTGTAAATGCCTTGAAAGACTCTTAAATTCTTAGGAAAATATTAAAGAGTTTATATTAAATTATAATCCTACAATTCTATGTGAAAAGCTTTTAAAAATGCCTAGGTATTTTGACTGCATGTATGTCTGTACCTTGTATGTATGCTCCTGCCTGTGGAGGCCAAAAGAATGTATCAGATCCACTGAAGCTAGAGTTTGAGGATGTGTGTTATCAACTGAAGCTTGGTTCCCTGGAAGGGTAGCCAGTGCTCTTAACCATTAAACCATCTCTCCAACCACCTGGGAAAAGCTATAATTATAACATTTAACTTGCTTAATACCCTAAATTTCATGATCCCTTTCATGGTTTTGGTTTGAAAGAAAATAACACCAAAGGGAGTGGCACAATTAGGAGATGTAGCTTTGTTAGAGTAGCATTGATCTTGTTAGGTCTCATATTATGCTCAAGACATCACCCAGTGTCTGAGTCCACTTCCTGTTGCCTTTGGATCAAGATGTAAGGACTCTAAGCTCCAGTACTTTGTCAGCCTGCATGCTGCCCTTCTACCATGAAGATAATGGACTAAAACTCTGAACTATAAGTGAGCCATCCATATTAAATGGTTTCCTTTTTAAAAGTTGCCATTTTCATGGGCTCTCTTAACAGAAATAGTAACTCTAACTTGAGCATTAGATGTAGATACCAGGAACAGAGGTACTGCAGTGATAGGCCTGACCATGTTTCTTTGAAGGAATATTGACCGTAGGATTACGGATTTAAAAAGTAGTAGCTTTAAGTGCTGATTAATGGGACATCCTAGTAGGAGCATGGAAGACAGTGGTACTGAGTGATTTTAACTATGGGTACGTGGATTGGTTAGAAAAGAATGTTAATATGTGGCCTAGAGATTGTTCTTGTGATATTTTGTTGAAGAATGTGGCTGCCTTTTGCCCTTGTCCAAAGTGTCTGTGTGAGGCTAAAGGGAAGATTTGGAATTTGTTAATTTCATTAACAGAAGACATCTTAAAACAGCCCCATATAGACTCTGCATATAGTTATTAGTGATAACTCTAATGAATATTTATAATGGAAATGAGCAAATTGAGCGAGAAAAATACAGAACATATGTTTTTGTAGAACAAAAATGTAGAACAATTTGAGGAGGGAAAAGAGCACCAGTAAGTGTAATGGAGTTGAATTCTGTGTTCCAGGAGATAAACAGATTAAGAAATAGAAAAATGGTAATGGTGACCTTAGGGCACCATTCCACCCAGATAAGTTTCCAACTTGTGAAAGGAATTAAAAAGAAGCTAACAGCCAGGTGTAGTAATAATACATGCTTTTAATTCCAGTACTGGGAAGGCAGAGCCAGGCAGGTCTCTTGTTTGAGACCAGCCTTTTCTACAAAGCAAGTTCCAGAACAACCAGCCTTCTGGCTTCAAAGATAGAAGAAATGTATGTGGAACCTTCCTCCTCATATAAGAAAAGTCACTAAGGCCACACATGTGTCCAGGTTGTGCTGAATGGAGGACTGGAGGGGTGATTGTGTGAATTTGTGAAGGAGAAGCCTGTGATTTCTTGGAGAACCCAAGATATTAGAGGTGCCAGAGTGAGATCTGTTGAAGAAAGCTGCTAACTGGGAGTGGAACCATCCCATGAGAAAGAAGTGTGTTGCAGTCAACACAACTGAAAGGAATTGGAGCTCTGAAGACATGTTGACATCAGATGTGGAAATGCAGTTTGGAGTTTGCCCAGCTGGTTTTGGTCTTGTTTTGTATTTCCACACTTTCTTCCCTATGTATTGGAATGGTAATGAGTATCCTGTGCCATTATTTGGTTTTTTTTTATTATTAATTTATAAAAATTTCCATTTCCGCCCCTCCTCCCACTACCTTCCCACTCACCCCACTCCCTCTCCTCCTCCCTCTCCAGTCCTAAGAGCAGTCAGGGTTTCCTGCCCTGTGAGAAATTCAAGTTCCTCCCCCCTCCCTCCAGGTCTAGGAAGCTGAGCATCCAAACAGACTAGGATCCCAAAAAGCCAGTACTTGCATAGGAAACTAGTCCCAGTGCCATTATCAATGGCTTCTTAGACAGTCCCCATGTCAGTCACATTCAGAGAATCCAGTTTGATCACATGCTCTTTCAGTCCCAGTGCAGCTGGCCTTGGTGAGCTCTCATTAGATCAGTCCCCTTGTATCAGTGGGTGAACGCACCCCTTGCAGTCCTGACTTCCTTGTTCATGTTCTCCCTCCTTCTCCTCATTTGGACCTTGGGGGCTCAGTCCAGTGCTCCAATGTGGGTCTCTGTCTCAATCTCCATCGTCGAATGAAGGTTCCCTCTGATCCTGACTTCCTTGTTCACGTTCTCCCTCCTTCTGCTTCTCATTTGGACCTAGGGAGTTAAGTCCAGTGTTCCAATGTGGGTCTCTGTCTCTATCTCCATCCATCGCCAGATGAAGAAGGTTCTATTGTGATATGCAAAATATTCGTCAGTATGGTTATGGGCCAGGGCCAGTTCAGCCCCCCCTCTCCTCTGCTGTCCAGGAAACAATCTGGGGGTCTTTCCTTGGACCTGGGAACCCCTCTAGAATCAAGTCTCTTGAAAACCTTAAAATGGCTCCCTTAGTTGATATATACTTCCCTGCTCCCCTATCCATCCTTTCTCCCTCCCCCTATCCCATTCCACCAAGCTTTCCCCAATCCTCCCTACTCCTTTTCTCTAGCCATCTCCCCTTCCTTCTGCCCCCTGCCCCCAAGGTTGCCTGGCTATCTTGTCTACTTCCAATATCCAGGAGGATAACTATATGATTTTCTTCTGGTTCACCTTCTTTAGCTTCTCTAGGACCACGAATTATCAGCTCAAAGACCTTTAATTATGACTAGAATCCACTTATGAGTGAGTACATACCATATTCCTCTTTTTGGGTCTGGGTTACCTCACTCAGTAAAGCGTTTTCTATTTCCATCCATTTGCATGCAAAATTCAAGATGTCATTGTTTTTTACCGCTGAGTAAAACTCTAATGTGTATATGTTCCACACCTTCTTTAACCATTCTTCTATTGAGGGGCACCTAGGTTGTTTCCAGGTTCTGGCTATTACAAATAGTGCTGCTGTGAACATAATTGAACAATTGTTTTTGTGGTATGGAAGGGCACCTCTTAGGTATATTCCCAAGAGTGGAATTGCTGGGTCCTGAGGGAGGTTGACTCCCAGTTTCCTGAGAAACCGCCACACTGATTTTCACAGTGGCTGAACAAGTTTGCATTCCGACCAACAATGGGTGAGTGTTCCCCTCACTCCACATCCTCTCCAGTATAGACTATCATTGGTGTTTTTGAGTTTAGCTATTCCTGTTGTTTTCATTTGCATTTCCCTGATTGCTAAGGAGGATGAGCATGACCTTAAGTATCTTTTGGTCATTCGAAGTTCTTCTGTTGAGAATTCTCTGTTCAGATCAGCACCCTATTTTTTAATTGGGTTAATTAGAGTTTTGGTGTCTAGTTTCTTGAATTCTTTGTATATTTTGGAGATCAGACCTTTGATGAGGGGTTGGTGAAGATTTTCTCCCAGTCAGAAGGTAACCTTTTTGTCTTACTGACAGTTTCCTTTGCTTTATAGAAGCTTCTCAGTTTCAGAAGGTCCCATTTATTCATTGATTCTCTTATTGTCTGTGCGAATGGGGTTCTACCTAGGAAGTGGTTTCTTGTGCCTATGTCTTGTAGAGTACTTCCCGCTTTCTCTTCTATCAGGTTCAACGTGGTCAGATGGTTGAGGTCTTTAATCCATTTGGACTTGAGTTTTGTGCATGGTGATAGATATGGCTCTACTTTCATTCTTCTACAGGTTGACATCCAGTTATGCCAGCACCATTTGTTAAAGATGCTATCCTTCTTCCATTGTATACCTTTAGCTCCCTTGTCGAAAATCAGGTATTCATAGGTTTGTGGGTCAATATCTGGGTCTTCTATTCGATTCCATAGGTCGACTTCTCTGTTCTTATGCCAATACCAAGCTGTTTTCAATACTGTAGCTCTGTAATCGAGTTTGAAGTCAGGGATGGTTATACCGCCAGAAGTTCCTTTATTATATAAGATTGTTTTGGCTATCCTGGGTTTTTTGTTTTTTCATATAAACTTGATTATTGTTCTCTCAAGGTCTGTGAAGAAGTTTGATGGGGATTGCATTGAATCTATAGATTGCTTTTGGTAGAATTGCCATTTTTACTATGTTGATCTTCCCAATCCAAGAGCAAGGGAGATCTTTTCAATTTCTTTCTTCAAAGACTTAAAGTTCTTGTCAAATAGGTCTTTCACTTCCTTGGTTAGAATTATCCCAAGATATTTTATGCTATGTATGGCTATCGTGAAAGGTGAAGTTTCTCTGATTTCCCTCCCTGTTTCTTTATCCTTTGTGTGTAGGAGGGCAACTGATTTTTTGGTGTTGATCTTGTACCCTGCCACATTACTAAAGGTGTTTATCAGCTGTAGGAGTTCTTTGGTAGAGTTTTTGGGGTCGCTTATGTACACTATCATATCGTCTGCAAATAACGAGAGTTTAACTTCTTCCTTTCCAATTCAAATCCCCTTGAACCCCTTATGTTGTCTAATTGCTATTGCTACAGCTTCAAGCACTATATTGAAGAGGTATGGAGAGAGTGGACAGCCTTGTTGTGTTCCTCATTTTAGTGGAATGGCTTTGAGTTTCTCTCCATTCAGTGTGATGTTAGCTGTCGGCTTGCTGTAAATAGCTTTATTATATATAGGTATGATCCTTGTATCCCCAATCCCTTCAACACATTTATCATAAAGGGGTGTTGATTTTTGTCAAATACTTTTTCAGCATCTAATGAAATGATCATATGGTTTTTTTTCTTTTAGTTTATTTATATGATGGATTATATTGATAGATTTGCATATGTTGAACCAGCCCTGCATCTCTGGAATGAAGCCTACTTGATCACAATGGATAATTTTTCTAATGTGTTTTTGGATTCGGTTTGCCAGTATTTTGTTGAGAAGTTTTGCATCGATGTCCATGTTTGAGATTGGCCTGTAATTCTATTTCTTGGTTGTGTCTTTATGTGGTTTGGGTATCGGGGTGACTGTAGCTTCATAAAAGGAGTTTGGCAATGATTCTTCTATTTCTATATTGTGAAGTACATTAAGGAGTATAGGTATTAGCTCTTCTTGGAAGTTCTGGTAGAATTCTGCATTGAAACCATCTGGTCCTGGGCTTTTTTTTGGTCGGGAGGTTTTTAATAACAGCTTCTAATTCTTCGTGACTAACAGGTCTATTTAGATTGTTCACCTGGTCTTGATTTAACTTTGGTAAATGGTACTTATCTAAAAACAAGTCCATTTCTTGTACGCTTTCCACCTTTGTGGCATATAAGCTTTCATAGTAAGATCCAATGATTCTCTGAATTTCCTCTTTGTCTGTGGTTATGTCCCCCTTTTCATTTCTGATCTTATTAATTTGAGTGTTCTCTCTCTGCCGTTTGATTAGTTTAGCTAGGGGTTTGTCGATCTTGTTGATTTTCTCCAAGAATCAACTCTTTGTTTTGTTAATTCTTTGGATTGTTTTCTGTGTTTCTATTTTGTTGATTTCAGCCCTCAGTTTGATTATTTCCCGTCTTCTCCTCCTCCTGGTTGAATCTGCTTCTTTTTTTTCCCAGAACTTTCAGGTGTGCTGTTAAGTCTCCAATATGTGCTTTCTCCGTTTTCTTTAATTGGTCACTTAGTGCTATGAACTTTCCTCTTAGCACTGGTTTCATCGTTCCCCATAGGTTTGCGTATGTTGTGTCTTTATTTTCATTAAATTCAAGGAAGACTTTAATTTCTTTATTTCTTTCTTGACCCAGGGGTGATTCAGTAGTTGACTGTTCAGCTTCCATGAGTTTCTAGGCTTTCTGGGGTTAGAATTGTTGTTGAATTCTAACTTTATTCCATGGTCATCTGACAAGACACAGGTGGTAACTAATATTTTTTTGTATCTGTGGAAGTTTGCTTTGTTACCGAGTATGTGGTCAATTTTCGAGAAGGTTCCATGAACTGCAGAGAAGAAGGTATATTCTTTTCTATTTGGGTGGAATGTTCTTTAGATATCTGTTAAATCCATTTGATTCATTACCTCTATTAATTCTCTTATTTATCTGTTGGGTTTCTGTCTGATTGACCTGTCCATTAGTGAGAGAGGTGTGTTGAAGTCTCCTACTATTAGTGTGTGTGGTTTGATGACTGCCTTGAGTTCTAAAAGTTTTTCTTTTACAAAAGTGGGTGCTTTTATATTAGGGGCATAGATA
Organism: Myodes glareolus; assembly: GCF_982192425.1. Lineage (NCBI taxonomy): Eukaryota > Metazoa > Chordata > Mammalia > Rodentia > Cricetidae > Myodes > Myodes glareolus. The sequence continues at coordinate 77,722,550 of NC_142026.1, forward strand.
TATTCAGGATTGAAACTTCCTCCTGATGAATTGTTCCTGTTATGAGTATAAAATGTCCATCTCCGTCTCTTCTGATTGATTTTAGTTTGTAGTCGATTTTGTTGGATATTAGAATATCCACACCTGCTTGTTTCTTTGGTCCGTTTGCTTGAAAAACATTTTCCAAACCCTTTACTCTGAGTAGATGTCTGTCTTTGTGGTTGAGGTGTGTTTTTTGTAAACAGCATAATTTTGGATCCTGTTTTCGTATCCAATCTCTTAGTCTGTCCCTTTTTATAGGTGAGTTAAATCCATTAATATTAAGTGATATTAATGACCAGTGGTTGTTGACTCCAGTTATTTTTTTATTTTATTTTTTTTTTGTAGTAGAGTTTGTGTGTTTTCCTTCTTCTTTGAGTTGTGCTTGTGAAGGGTCACTAGATGTCTGAGTTATTGTAGGCAGTGTTGGAGCCTGGATTTGTGGCTACGAACTGTTTAAATTTGTTTTTTTCCTGGAATATTTTGTTTTCTCCATTGATAGTGAACAATAGCTTGACTTGGTATAGTAGTCTAGGCTTGTGTCCATGGCCTCTTTGTTTCTGCAGTACCTCTATCCAGGACCTTCTGACTTTCATGGTTTCCATAGAGTAGTCCGGTATAAGTCTGATAGGATTACCTTTATAAGTTACTTGTCCTTTTTCCTTTCCAACTCTTAATATTTTTTCTGTAATCTGTATGTTTTGTGTTTTGATTATTATATGGCGAGGGGATTTTTTCTTTTTTGATCCAGTCTATTTGGTGTTCTGTATGCTTCTTGAACCTTCATAGGAATATCTTTCTTTAGGTTGGGAAAGTTTTCTTCTATAATTTTGTTGATTCTATTTTCTGGACCTTTGATCTGTAATTCTCCTTCTTCAATCCCTATTTTTCTTAGATTTGATTTTTTTATTGTATCCCAGATTTCTTGAATGTTTTGTGATGAGAATTTGTTGGATTTGCTGTTTTGTTTGATCAGAGCTTTTATTTTCTCTGTGGCGTCTTCCGAATCTGAGATTTGTTCTTCTATCTCTTGTATTCTATTGGTTATGCTTGATTCTGTAGTCTTTGTTCGTTTACCTAGATTTTCCATATCCAGCCCGCCCTCGGTTTGTGTTTTCTTCATTGCCTCCATTTCAGTTTTCAATTCTTGAACTGTTTCCATTACCTGTTTGATTGTTTTTTCTTGGTTTCCCAGGGTATTGTTTACGGATTTACTCATTTCTTCAAACTTTTTTGTTATACTTCTCATCCCTTTCTTTTAGGGAGTTATTCATATCCTGTTTAAGGGACTCTATTGCTTTTATAATGGCACTTTTTTCCACTTTTTCTGGATTAAGGTGTTCAAGTCCTTCTGTTGTAGGGTTGCTGGGATCTGGTGTTTTCATGTTGTTTTTCAGATTATTGGAGGATTTCTTGCCTTGGTGTCTGCCCATCTCTTCCTTCAAAAGCTCTCTTTTGGATCTTCTGATACTGGGTCAGGTTCCCTTGTTGGGCAGGGACCTCACTGACCTTCTGTCAGTAGGTAGGCCTTCTGCCTACCTTTCCTCAGGCAGGTATTGAAACACAAGAAGTCCCTCCTGCCGGGTTGCGCTTCCAGCCCACTCCCAGCATTCAAGGGAGCTGTGCTGGCGAATTTTATGGCCCCAGGGGGAAGGGAGGAATAAAGGAAGGGGTACCTAGGTGAAATCTGGGATGGGGTAGGAGTCCAGAGAGCTTAGCAGGGCAGAGCAGCCCCTGCAAAGTGACCAGGGAGTCAAGGGGGTCGGGGAATGTCTGAGCTCCTTCTTTCCGGGCTTCTGCTGGGGGTCAGGAGCAAACTCACCTCTGCGATGGATGGCTGCTAGAGGATCAGTGCCCCTTGCTGGCCAGGAAACTCGCTGAGCTGACACCCTGTGCCATTATTTGTGATCTGTTTTTTTGTTTTTACAATGAACGTGTTTACATGACTCAGAAGAGACTCTGGACTTTGGATGTTTAAATAATGTTTAGACTGTGATAGAGTAGGATCTTTTGCATTTGGACTGAATGCATTTTTACATTATGATAGAGTTACATGCCCTTAGAGGCTAGTGAGTCTAATTGGTGGTTTGAAAGAAAACGTCCCCCATAGTGAGTGGAATTTTAAGGAGGTCTGGCTTTGTTGGGGTGGTTGTGGCCTTGTTGGAGATAGGGGTCACTGGATACAGGCTTGAGCTGTCATGTGCAAGCCATGCTCATTGAGATAGTTTAGTTCCTTTTGCCTTTGGTTTGTTACAGATTAAAGACAGCTGACTTCGTTTTTCTTTTTAATTAAACAATGTTAGATTTTGATCACATTCTCAGCTAGAGATTAACTTATTTGGGTGGTTTTTCCTCAAGAATATTATGAATTATATATTATTAATTGTTTTCATTGTTCTGAGAATTAATTGACCATAAGATGTTTTGTGGTTTGTTAACTCTCTGTCCATAAACATGTGCCATTCCCATGATCATAAAAATAACTGCAAAATTCCACTCTTAAATCACTTTCTTGCTTGATATAAGGAAACTACTCTTGCCTTTAATCTGGGCTGTTTTCATTCTCCTGCTGTGGGAGACTGAAAATAAGACCCAGCCATTAGTAAAGTTTTTGCCTTGCAATATCTTGGTGTTTGCTACTGGATTTTGACACTAAAAAAGATCAAAATGCAAGGACTCTTAAGCTCCAGTACCATGTCTTCCTGATGCTGCCTTGCTTCCCACCATGATGATAATGAACTTAATGTCTGAAATGTAAGTGAGCCACCCCAATTAAATATGTTGCTCACCTTCTCAGGACACAAAGTCGGAAAGATGTCTAAGAGTATGAGGCCAGATTGATCCACTTACTGAGTTCCAGGCCTGGCAGGACTACATAATCCCTGTCTCAAAAAGAATCATAAGGAAAGAATGTAGTATCAAAAATTGTGACAAAGCCATTCTTTTTCCTCTAACTTTGTTGAACACTGAAAAGACATTCTTCTGACACCATATAAAGTAAACCATATATAATCCCCATATTTTACTGTTCATTGGAAGTTCCACCACCAAATACATTCAATTTGACCGATCTTTGCTTCGTACTAAAACAGTATACATAAAATTTATCATGAAAGAAAACACAAAACGTTTCAATAAATTTTCATCTTAAAAAAATAAAAAAATAAATAAATTTTCATCTTTTATTCGCCTTCAAAATCTTCAAACTATAGTCAAACCATACAAATATCAAGACAATGAGAAACTGTAGAGTTAAGATGCAAATGTGACAACATGTACATGCATTCATTTAGTTTACAAATAACCAAGATCAGGACTAGAGAGATGGTCCAGTGTTTGCTCTTCTGTAGGTTTCTGGTTTGATTCACATCAGTTAACATGGTAGCTATCAACTGTGTGACTCTCGTTTCTGGGGATATGGTGCCTTCTGGATTATGTACATACTTCATGTGTATGCTGCATAAACACATGCTGTCAAAACAGCCATACACATAAAATAGGGACCCTCCCCCAACCATTATGAAATGATAATTGCCTCATTCTTTCACAATTGTTTGTTCTCAGTTCTTTTTGAACAGCAATTATTTACTACCAAAGTATGAGACTTTCTTCACCAAGATAGTACAAATCTTACAAAGGGTGAATAATTCAGGACCAGATTAGTAAATGTGATCATTAACAAAATGTTTTCTCTGCCCTTAAACCAGTAATCGCAACCCATGATCTTCAACCATGCTTACTGTATCAGGCAAGAATTCCTTTCTGTGGAACTGGAATCAGTCCTATTGAGTGAAGCTGATAATGCCCATAAGTAGTTGTGCCAGTATTGCACCCCTGCATTCATCTTATCAAGTTGCCTGTTATTGTATATTGCAGGTTACAGTGGTAAGACCATTGATATCCTTTCCCTGCCTGGGGCCCATACAGGACCTTGCAGGACTACAATAGCCAACAGAGAGCTTTCCCTCATAAATTCTAGATGGCTTTTTTGGAACCAAAATGTTAAGTGTGTTCAGGACCACCATGTACTTACACCATGTACCAAGAAATCACTGATAATGACCTATTTTGTTTGGTGTGACAATGGGGACTCCATGACCAGTAAGTACTAGGCAGATAGACTGTAGCTGCTGGTACAGAGAGTTTTATTTAATAGTTCTGATATCTAGGAGCAGTACTGTTTACCTATGTGGGAACCTCTGTTCAAATTTTAAAATCATACTTACTTAAATTACATATATTTAACTTGTAAGACATATTCCAAGAGGCTACTTCATACATCCTTACTGTTGATGTACAGGCATACAGACAGACGAATCAACTCTACAAAGAAAAATGCAGCTCATTGGTTTACTAAGTTAGAATTTGTTGTCTTCCCAATTTTGGCTTGTCGATGTTTCCTTTTCTATTATAAGTAGATGTTTGTCATTGCTCAGGAATAGTATCACACATCAGTTCTCTAATTTGGTCACACAATACTTTTTATTCTTTTATTTATTCATTTTCTGGAACACCTAGATTGATTTCATAAGTTGATTCTCTAGTTCTCACTTGAACAGCAGTGTATGACTCTTTTTCCCACATTTATGCCAACATTAGTTATTTCTATTCCTGATGATTGATATTGTAGCTTGTGCAGCATAAAATCTTAAAGGAGTCCTAGTCTGCGTTACCTGACAGGTATATTACTTGTTCATTTTGGTTTTACTTGGGGTTGTTGTTTGTTCATTTGTTTTATTTTTGTTTTGCTTTTTATATATTATTAATTTGTGATTATATGATTAAAACATTTCTCCTTGATGTTTTTCTTGCCAAATCCTCTCACATACCCTCATTCAAACCCATAACTTTTTTCATTAATTTTTTCATACTACATATCTATCTACATACATATACATCTAAATAAACTACTTAGCCCGTATAATGTTGCTTGTTTTTAGAATTGAACATTTGGTATTGAATAAGCAATTGGTATGCTCATCCATGGGAGATGCTACTTTTCCTGCTATAAACACCCGCTGTTTGCCTGTCATTATCTATGGTTTAGGCCTTGTGGGCATTTTCCCATCCACTTTGGTATGTCTAGTGTTTCTGCCTTTGTTCAGCTGGTTTTTGGGTGGTCATATTCCTGAGATTTTAGAGATAGAGCTTCTGGCATTACTAAGTGTGATCGCTATTCGTGACTACATCTGGAATGAACTATAGTTCAGAAATCGAGGGCATATCTGTGAGAGATTATTATTTTGGCTTGTTTTGAGGTGAGTGAATACCTTTTTGAGGGAGGAAGATACACAGCTTTGATCCAGGTCTTGAGGATGAAACATACACCTTGAATCTGGATCATACCTTCTGCTGGAAGCCTATACAATGACAAAAAAGCCTTTTCTGGAATGAAAAAGACTTTGTTCGTTGCCTGCATGTCCATATCTTGTTAATTAATACATCCATACTTTCACTGACATTGAAACCTACTTTAGAATTTCAGCATATAGTGAAGACCAGCTAAGATATACAGCCTTTTGGATTGATCAACTGGATTTTTTGACATTCTGTTCAGTCAATCATTGTTGGATTAGCTGGTCAGCAGCCTGTAAGTCAGTCATTCTAATAAGTTCTCGTCTATCTATCTATCTGTCTGTCTGTCTGCCTATCTATCGAGAGAGGGAATATATATATATATATATATATATATATATATATATATATATATATGTATATATATATATATATGTAGATAGGGAGAGAGAGAGAGAGAATATATATAGGGTGGGCAGATATACAGAGAGATTCATTCTGTAACTTCTGTTATTCAAGAGAACCCTGACTAATAAAGATTTTGGTTCCAAAAGTGACTTCTTAAAATACCATAAAGGACAACAAAGACCTCAGTGATAAAATTGACTGGCTCCAATAATGAATAAAATCTAAAGGTTCTTAATTGTGCCCTGGAAGAGAATCTTCCCTACAGCAGTCACAAGTTGCACAAAATCAAACTGAAATCCTCATTATAAAGTGGGCTGAACTTCATTAAAAATTTAAGTCTCAGTCTCAGAGTTGTCAATGGTTAATGCATGGACATTTATTCATGAAGAATGAAATCCTATAACTTGGTGTGGGGGTGTGTGGGAGGGTCCTATTGAAGATGAGAACTTGAATCCTCAGATTCTCAAGGGTTTATCTCAGCTGAGGAAGTAGCACCCTGAGTCCCAACCCCTTTAAACATTGTCCCTTTCAGCTTTTCACTGAGGAAAGTACTCCTTTAGTATCTGGCAAACCAGCAGTGACTTTCTCTGAAGAAAATGCCACTGAATATTAACAATGTACTTCAAGATCCACCAAAAATTGCCTCTAAGCTTAAAACCATACTGAAGCAAAGCAGGATCCTAGAAGGGTGATAGGAAGTGTAGTCCATGAAGAGCTGTACTACACTTCTAAAGAAATTAATGATTTTGCTAATTCATCCAAGCAGAAGTCTGGTGAATACATGTTGTAATGAATTTTGTTTGTGTGGGATAATGGTGGAAGGAATATATAGCTAGATCAGGCTGAATATTTTGATATGGACCCCCTGAATGCAAATTCTGGATTTAATATGGATGCTTGCAGCGTTTAAAAAAAAGATCAATGCTTTCTCTGAATGATTGGTTGAAACATTTGTCAAAAGATGTCCTACTGGAAAAGAGTTTGAGATGTCTGATATTCCTTGGATTAGTGTTGATGAAAGTCTTTTAATGCTCAGGGAAATTGTAGTTTTAGAGTGGATGTCTTAGGCTTTCTGTTGCTGCGAAGAGATACTATGACCATGGCAACTCTTCTAAAAGAAATACTTAATTGAGATGTCAGCTTACAGTTTCAGAGGTTCACTTCGTTATCATCATGATGGGACATTAGCGTGCAGGTAAACATGGTGCTAGAGAAAGAGCTGTTATATGCAGGCAACAGGAAGTAGACTTTCTCACTGAATGTGGCTTGAGCATATATGAACTCTCCAAGCCCATCTCCACATTGAAGCACTACCTCCAACAAGATCACACCTAGTCCAACAAAATCACAGCTCAGAGTAATGCCACTCCCTTTGGGGGTCATTTTCTTTTAAACCACCACAGTGGGTATGCTGTGGAAACCAAATCCCACACAAGGGAAAGGCCCAGAAGGCATGCCCTTCACAACTTATAAAATGCAAACTGATGAGGGGTACCAGCACATTTTAAAAGCTTTGTTGTCCCCTCCCCCCTTTTTTTTATTTTGCCAGACCTTAGGGTTGGAGATGTTGCTGCTCAATTGGATGAATTAAATGCAATAGGGTTGCTCTTAAAAATAGGGCCCCTGAGATAGAAGGGACCAGGTGGCAACACTAAATCACCAAAGGCAAGGTAGTTGTAGTTATTATAGTAGGCAACATAGATAAAGCTTAGACAATTATGAACATTTCAATAATTGTCTAGCTAGTAATGGTTAGCACAGGCAAAGTGAATTTTATGGTGGCATGACTCATGAACTTTTTGGTACTGGCTTAATAAGTCATGGTCTTTCAACATCCTTTACCATCAGGAAAATGCAAATCAAAAGTACTCTGAGATACTATCTTACTACACCTGTCAGAATGGCTAAGATCAAATAATGTTGATTGCTTATGCTGGAGAGAATATGGAGTAATGGGAACAGTCATCCATTGTTGGTGGGAATGCAAACTTGTACAACCACTCTGGAAATCAGTATGGCAGTTTCTCAGAAAATTGGGAATCAACCTACATCAGGATCCAGCAATACCACTTTTGGGCATATACCCAAAGATGCTTAATTACACTACAAAGGTATTTGTTCAACTATGTTCATAACAGCATTATTTATAATAGCCAGAATCTGAAAACAACCTAGATGCCCCTCAACTGAAGAAGGGATAAAGAAAATGTAGCACATTTACACATTAATGTACTACTCAGTAGTAAAAAAAACAATGACATCTTGAATTTTGCATGCAAATAAATGGAATTAGAAACCACTTATCCTGAGTGAAGTAACCAAGACCCAAAGAAATACTAATACAGTATGTACTCACTCATAAATAGATACTAACTATAAGCAAAGGTTATTGAGTTCATGATCCCAGAGAAGCTAAATAATAAGGTGAACACTAGGGAAAACATATATAGATCCACCTGGAAATTTGAAATTGACAAGATCACATGACGAAATTGGGAGCATGGAGTTGAAGGGAGGGTGAAAGGGGAAGATCAGGCGAGATGGGGAGGGGTGAGGAGAACTTGAGGGAATGGAATAGTCAAGATGGAGGAAGGACAGAGATGAGAGCAGGGAAAGAGATACCATGATTGAAGGACCCATTATAGGGTTAGCAAAAATCTGGATCTAGAAAAATTTCCAGAGATCCACAAGGAAGATCCCAGATAAGACCCTAAGCAATAGAGAAGTTGGGGCCCAAACTGACTTGCCCTGTAGTCAGACTGCTGAATATCTTAAATACCACCATGGAACTTTTCATCCAGCAACTGATGAAAACAGAGGTAAAGACCCACATTGGAATACTGCAATGAGCTCTCAAAGTCCATTTGAACAGTGGGATGAATGTGAATATGAGCACCCACTGAAGCAGTCTATCTGAGCTAATGGGTGCTCACCAACTCCAGCCAGACAGGGAAGGAACAACATAGGACCAAACTATTCTCTCTGAATGTGGTTGACAGTTGTATGGCTGGGGCAAACTGAGAGGCCACTGGTAGTGGCACCAGGATTCATCCCTATTGCTTGTATTGGCTTCTTGGGAACCTTTTATTTTTGGATGGATACCTTGCTCGTCCTAGATATAGTAGGGAGGGCCATGGACCTACCCCAAAGTAAAGTGCCTTACACTCTCTGAGGATTGGATGGGGTGGGGTGGGATAGTATTTGGAGGAACAGGGAGTAGGGAGGTGTGGGAACTTCAATTGGTATGTACAATGAAAAGCTATATTTTGTTTTTTCTTTCAATAAATAAGTAAAAGATAAAATAAAGGGCCAGGGATCCAAATGAGTCATAGGGTGTGCACTTGGTATGTGGAGATCTGGAAAATAAAACACAAAGACAAAAAAAAATTAAACTGGCTTTGCAGTTGAGCACTGCTATCCTCTAAATCCAAGCGTGCTGTTTTGCGTGAGTTTTTGCTGCTTATTAGGAGTCGTCTGGTATGAGATACAAAGAAGTAAGAGTTTAGGAATGATTTTACTTTTTCCCACAATTCTTTTTATTTCTATCATAGCTTTTGCTGAATATGTCTATATAAATAAAGTTTAAATTTTCCACAATAACAAATTTTCCTACAATAATCTTTGGAGTTTTCAGGAAGAAAATAGAACTCCACAATGATTCCACCTAATTGATATGATGTCATGATGCTGATAAGGCTACATTAACATTGATTAGCTGAAATGGTACACCTTCTTACAATGTTTTGGCCAGAAGTTCAAATAAGAATCTTAGAAATACCCTACTGACTACACAGAGACTATTTGCAATCATAACAGATAGTAATCTTGAATCTTACCACTATTTTAGTTATACAAAATATCATGGAAAGAACATCACTCCCACAACATCCCCTCTCACAACAATGTCTTCAGGGTTAGGGACATCAATTAGGGGTTGATTATAACTAGTATAGGGTTGGGGGTAGGGTGAAAATTATATAGTCTCAGGGTTCTTCTTTGGAAAAAAGATGGAAAATGGATGGAATAATAGGTAGAGTAAGAATAATAGAGTAAATCCTTGTGAGCTATTATTTATAGACAATTTTCATTGGTATAAATTTTTGTGTATTGATCCAAATTCAAATTATATTTGTTATATTGACTATGCTCCAATTTCTGTTTTCAATATTTGTACACTTATGCAAAGTTATTTTTACATTGTTTACATGCATCTTTCTACCTCTGCTTAAGACATTTTGTATATTGATAAAATTTTAGGATATATTTATAATATTACACTATATATTGACCTCTAATCAAGATACTTATTCATTGTTTACATTTTCATGTCACTGTCTTAATTTGCTACACAGTTGTTTAAAGATCTTTTAATATTCTAATATGAAGCCTTATTCTTTAAGATATAGAGGTATTAAGAATTATAGGTTAATAGTCATCAATTTTTGTCATATTTAGACTAATCAGGTTCTTTAGATGCATAGAGATTGTATTTTTTATATATAGGTAATCTTCAATGACTTCAAAGATTTGTAGAATATGGCATCTAAATAACTTAGGGTTCTGTTGACCTGAGGCACAGTTGCTCCTGGTAGCTCTGATCTATTCCCAGGACAATGTTGGTTGCAAAAGACACTCCACTTGGAGCTTGTTGTCTATTTGTCAAATTGGCCTTTGAGAACTGGGTGTAATTCTCTGTACTATTTCTTATTGATTGGGTGTGCTGTTCATAAGGTATTTCATGGGATATTCTGTGTGGTTGGTCCATCTCACTCAGAAATCCTGAATCTGTCATGAATGTTGGACCACCAGGGTCATCACTTTAGGGAGTCTTGTTTGATCAAACCATGTTAGCCAGTAAGAAATAGACAACTCTTTATCCTTTATGGAAACAAAAGCAGAACCTCTTTCCAAAGTAACATGTCCTTATACTTTAATTTTGAAGTCAAGATACCTTTAAATATATCTGCTGATTTAGCTAAGTGACCCATAAAATGAAATGTCTCCCTGAAGTTAGCTCATTCACAATCAAAAATTTCAAAGAAAATACAGTAATATATATAATCCACTCTTGATATATTTCCATCTCTACATAGCTTCTTTTTTTACTTTACTTTTTATTTTTTGTTTTTTTTGAGACAGACATTCTCTCTCTCTCTCTCTCTCTCTCTCTGTCTCTCTGCCATGTAGCTGCTGCAGGAGACAGACACACTGGAACTGGAACCTTGGCAGTAAGCCATGAGCCTCATGATAAATTCTAAAATAATAGAAATGATTAATGTAAAATGTAAGAGCTAGTTAAAAATATGCTTAAACTATTGACCAAACAGTGTTGTAAATAATATAGTTTTTGAGTAATTATTTTAGTTCTTACCTGCTAGGAATGAATAAACAACAGCCTCCTCCAACAAATTATCATGAAGTATGTAAGAATATTTTTAACAAAAGGTAGTTATGTGAATATGCATATGACTTGCAGCTTTCCAAACTCCCTCAACTCCTATTCCATTATTTCCTTTTTCTCTCTAAGCATTTTTTTCATTTCCTCATGTGAGTGTTTTTTCCCTTCTCTCTGTCTGTATGATTTTTATATAAATACATAAAATTTATAAGTACAATGTGAGAAGATATCTAAAGTAAATGTGTGAAATTCAGAGAAGATACATAAAGTACATGTGTGTGGAATTCACTTAATTTTGTAAATATTATTTACATTCACTTTCCTGCAGTTGTTTTCCTTTATTAATAAGAATAACTTACTCTGTGTATGAATTAAAGTAACAGCTATCATTCTTCTCTTGATGTCTATCTAATTTGATTTCATCATTTGGGTATCATAAAAATGTGACCTTGGTTCTTCTTCAAAGCAATGTGTCTTACCCTCTCTAAGGAGTGGATGGGGGGGGGGGTGAAGGGAAATTGGAGTGAATGGGAGGAGAGGAAGGAATGGAAACTGGCATAGGTATGTGAAATGAGAAAAGATAGTTTGTTTTATTTTTACAAAAATTAAAATAAAAAATAATAAAATGAAAAATGGGCAAATATATATATATATATATATATATGAGTACTTCAAATATTTTGACAGAATACCCAGGAAAGTAAATCTTGGTCATGTGGTAGGGATATTGATTGTTCTTTTAGGGACAATCACACATATTTTTGCAATGAACTGAATATTTGTTATTTCCAACAATGTGCAAGATTTCCTTTCTACCAACATTTTCTTTACCTTATTCCCATTTTCCCCTTTGAACTTGGGAGGTAAAATATAGATGTAATTTTATTTTGAATTTCTCTAGTGAACTGTAAAGTTGAATATTTTCATAAGTTCATTAACCATTGTTAGATCATCTATTGATAATTGTTTGAATATTTCCTTATTATATTTCCTTATGAATAATTCCTTATTATATTTAATTATTTATTTATATTTATTATTATATTTGCTGTTGGGATTTCTTGATCTCCAATATTTTCTAGATATTAGCGCTCTTAGTTGTAGATAACACTTGCTGATTTCTGCAGTCTGCCTTCTTAATTTGTTGCATATTTTCCTTTATTCTAAAGATATTATTATTAGCAATTTTACAATTACATACATGTACATGATGCATTCTGGTTCTACTCACTACCCCTCTTATCTCTCTCTGATCCTCATTACCTTCCTTACCCATATCTATATTTTTCACAGATTTATGAGTTTGGATTTTGTCCTGTGACCCATTTGTAATAGCCAACACTGTTTAAATAGATATATGACTTGGATTGTACATTTCATCTAAGTGGTGTCAACAATTTTCGCACAACTGATGACACTGATTCACTCCTTTCCAAATTTGTTAGTGGTAAATTCCTTAGCCGTGAGGCATAGTCCTCTTGAGTCCTTCATTCTTTCTAGCCTGGATATTTATCTAGTCTTCTGCGGATCAAATACACCCATCTTTAGGTGTTTTGAATTTACAAATGTAATGCAAATTATTGCCCAGATAATGGCATAATGCAGCTCTTATCTCCATTGTCCCTTAACTTCTCAATCTTACAATCTTTTTTCTACCTCCTCTAAAATGTTTTTTTTTTTGAGATTTTAATAGAGGAAGGTAAAGATGTTTTGTTCAGGAAAAGGCACTAGTTCTCACTTATTGTCAGCCCCTTATTAAATAATTTTAAATCTTTATTGCAGTTTATTGTTGAGAGCCTTCTCTGATTATATCTTAGCATTTCAATTACCTTCTGAAATGGACACATATATTTAGAAAGTGGTTCTATAGTGTGTCATTTTAGCTAAGCAACAGAATTAGTTCCCCTCAAGTCCTATGACTTATGTTACCAGGTGCTTTGGAGTTGGTTTACAGTTGGCTCATATGTCTGTGCTCAAGTGTGTGAACTAAATGTTCACTTTTAGATTACCCAAAAGAATATTATATCTGTGTGTGAAATATCTGATAGCTCTATTTCTTCTTGTGATAGGGGAGTTCAGCCAATCACATTCTGTTTGTGGGGCATGTTGCTCTTAGGCTAAAGCTTGCCTATAAACCTGGCAAGTGCGCTCCCGCTAGCTCTCTCGCCTGGCTCCTGCATCAGGACGGATCGTTTGGATTCTGGTGTAAACTGGTGTAAGTCTTACTTCTGTTTATTAAAGCTGGATATTTTGTATTAAGATAGTCTGGGGACTTTTCATTACCAATTGCCCTGTGGAATCATTCTTGCTTCTCCCTCTAGTTTTGTAGGTGCTGAGTTAGACACTTTTGAAAATTTTTCTATGCCATCACAGACCACATTCCTATCTCCTGTGGGAATTAACTCTGCATTATTTGTTAATTATTTCCTTGTTTTATCACCAGATATTTGAATTTATAAAGAATTAAAATAATTTTACACAGGTCCCTCCAAGATAGTCAGGAATATAAAAGTTTTTTCTACCAAACGTAGTTTCTTTAGATCTATCCCGAGGATCAACGTGGAGGGAGAATAGATATGACTCCATGAGTTTGTCCTTAGACTTTAATGTCCTGAATCTTTCCACAATAGAATATAAATTCTTAGCTTGAATAAACCCTTCCTACTTAGTTGTCTTTTGGTGTTTCATCATAGCAACCAAAAGGAATCTGTGATAAAAGACTATTCTACACCTTTGATTGGGCCTTAAATTTATAATAATAAAATACATATTGTAATATGTCTTTTAGTACATAAACTATTTTATTAGAATTCATGTATTCCTGTGGTACAACGAATTTGTTATCCCACACCTCCTAGAGAGAAATTCCCTTTTTGGCTTTATATCCATTTTTTAAGTATTCAATTTCTCCCATACAGCCATGTGACTATTGCACCAGTCATCAGTACTTGCTTGGAAGTTCATCACTTTACCATGCAGGACACAGTGCTAGGTTAGACTATTATTGTAATTTCTTCAATAAGAGTGCTACATGGACAGATTATGGTGAATTTTTTATATACTACATCATTAGTGCATGTGGTGATATTTTATTTGTGCTTTAACAGATAAAGCTTGGCTGAATATCAGAGTGCAAAGCTTACCACACTAGAGGTCAGGCAGTGGTGGCACACACTTTTAATCTCAGTAGTTGGGAGACAGAGGCAGACAGATCTCTATGAGCTTAAGTCCATCCTGGGCTACATGACTGAATTAGACTTAAAGAGAAACAAAGCCAATCAGTGGTGGCTCACACCTTTAATCCCAGCACTAGAGAGGTGGAGATGAGAAGCTATATGGCTGAGCAGAGAGAATACTATAAGGTAGAAGAACACAGGAATTCAAGATTCAGTCTGAGGCTTTGTAGATATGGCATTCTGTCTGATAATTTGTAGGAACAGGATCACCCCTTAGGTCTGAGCATTCAGTAAGAACTAGTGGTTCACTGATTGCTTCTCTGATCTTTTAGTAGTTACCCCTATATTCCACTTAAGGTTCTTAATCTTAAGGCCAATTAGAAACTGCACTACAAGTGCATGGTTTTCTCAGTAATATGCTCTTACAGCTAGTTATTGTAACATGAGGGCCGGCTTGTTGGGGTTTCTGTCCCGCCTGGTACCCCACAGCCGGCAAACCCCAAAGAAAATCACAGAGGGGACTCCATAAGATTATAAACTGATTGGCCCATTAGGTCAGGCTCCTTATTAGCTCTTATAACTTATGTTATCCCATCATCCTTATCTACATTAGCCACATGGCTCTGTACCTTTCTCAGCTGGGCAAGTTACATGCTGCCTCTTCAGTGGTTTGCGCAGGAGTGGCGGAGGGACTTCCTCCTTCCTGGAATACTCCTGTTCTCATCGCCCCACCTCTACTTCCTGTCTGGTTGACCCACCTATACTTCCTGCCTGGCCAATCAGCGTTTTATTAAAATACATGATTGACAGAATACAGATAATTCTCCCGCAAGTTATGATGAGCAAGTAAAAGCAATCTCAAGAGCCTGTGCAGTTTGTTTGCCTCACAATCCTCTCATGACAATACTTACACTGAAAAAACAATGCCTTGAATGATATTTCATTCAATAAATTACATTATTAAATTTTATTTAATAAATTGTGTTTGATGATAGAATTGTTCACCCATGCTTGGTACCTCTTCTCAAAATCTTACTTGTTTCTCTTCAGTAAATAATGCCAAATAATATTAACAAATGATATTTCCTTGTAAAATATCAATTTTTGCAAGTTGACTCAATTTTTAAAAGCAAATAGAAACAAATTACATTGAAAAATTTACACTTCATAAAGAAACTACTGTGCAATGTAGCATCCAATTCATTTTATGGTGTTCTTTTATAATATCAAAAATCTTTCTCATTAAATTTCCCTTCTATATAAAGTGATGGCACCAGCAAAGATGAAGAAAAATGAGACTATGTTCCATGCACCTCAGACAATCAAGAAACGGAATGTACACAATTATAGCTGTCAGATCTACCATATTATCTACTCATTTATGAAACTGAGATCCCATGACCTCTAGGAAACAGAGCAGATAACAACTTCTCTTAAAAATACACAGAGTTTAACACAGCTTCTTGCTGTTTCTGGCAGCATGCCATAGCTCCTTTAAGAGAGGTCTTACAGATTCACAGGTAGCACCTGTGTGGTTCCTGTCCATGGACCATGCTGTTAGCACAAACTCTGGATCTTTTGGGAAACCAAGCATTTGGATGGGTTTTGTGAACAGATTGCTTCAGCTTGCTTGATGGCAATGTTGACTGGCTGTGTGCCTGAGAATGAGGTGGTGTGCATGGCTCTCAGAGGTGCAAGTGGCCTCCTCCAGAACTCTCTGAAGCCTCAATGTTCCCTTAAGAGCCAACAGCAGAAACTTGCAATTCTTCCTTGCTAATGGTCACCAGGGGAGAAAAGTTGACAGCAAAGTTCTTGTCTATAATGTCGACTGCTACTACAAGTGAAATAATGATTGCTTTTCTGAGGGGAGGGGAGGTCATAGAATCACAGATCATATCTTAGGCATCGGGTATATCCCTCCAGCTAACCTCCTCCTGATCTCTGTGGGTATAGAGCTGAGATCATCATGTCAGAGAGAAAGAGTGCCGAGAGTGTAGTAGACTGCAGAAAAGAGAAGAAAATGTGAGAGTCTTGGTAAGTGATCGTTGGAGATATTAGGACATGAGACTAAACTGGAGGAGGGACAAAGCCACAGAGGACACAGAAAATCTTCAGGAATAGATCAGGTAAAAATGAATTCAGGGGTCCTAGAAACACTGCATTTTAATTCTGACTAGCCCATTCCTCACTGACTGCCTGCTGTGCTCTGTCTTACTGAAAAATAAGTCTGGTGTTTATGGGGTCTCAAAATGTCTGTAAAGAAGCAGTTTCTTTAAACCCCTTTTAGTAAGTCACCTGATAAAGAAGTGTTACATAATCATTGATACTGCTTAGCTTTTAGGGGATTTATATCTATGAATATTAGTCTCATGGAAGCTTTTATGCACAGTCAGATGTTTGGACAGTGATGGACTTGGTCATGAGGTCTGTAGACAATTCATTCACATGGTACCAGTGTCATAGATACTAACATTGGTTTGAATGGATTTTGCTATGAAATGTAAATAACTTTCATAAATGAAAACAGATTTAATAGTAAGTTCTCATAATAATAAACTGATAGTAATAATAACTTGTAGCTTCATCTAATAAGTATAATACATTTTCAGCACTTTAGGAGTACAACTATAGTAACTTCATGATTGTAATAACAAGTGGAACATGTTTCATAAAACAATGCAATCCTACCTGTAATTGCATGTAAATGTAGGTCTGCTTTGCATAAAACATTTTCCTCTGACTCTGAGTGAGGGTGCCATTAATAGAAACAGTATTCTTATTGGTTTGAAAATGGCTAAATGACTATAAATGTCAGTATGTTTTCCTGTGGATGTAGGAAGAGGTATTTAAATGCTGCTACAAATATTATTTCTGTCTCCCCTCAACTGCTGGGATTAATTTTTTTCATGTTTAACAACATTCTCATCAAATATGGGATTAATTATACTTCCATAAGACATTGAAAATGGGGAGATTGATCACATAGAACAATTCTATGGAATGCCCTGTAATCACTTCTAAATTTTTCTTTGAACCTAAAATATTCTAAACATTAATGATTATTAGCATAGCAATTACACTTTTACCTGTGTCAAAGTTCAAAGTTTTTCCTTTTCACATTCCCTGTTACAGTTTTATCCTTAATTTATAAAACTTAACTCACTTATCATTAACCCCCAAATCCCTTCATTTAGATGTCAATAATGAAATTATTTGTGATCTTAAATTAATTATTTTGTTTCTCTATTACCATGTTTTCCATGGATTCATGTTTATCCTCCAAAGTTAAAGTAAGTCATTTGATTATTGGCCAACTGTTTTGCTGGGTAATGACTGTGTTTCAGACATGAACCAGGCTATGGAGATATTCTGTGCTTTCCTTCTAAGGAACTATTGTTACCTCTCTGCACATTCTACACAGTATAAATGTACAAATATTGGAGCATTTTGTGTCCCATTCAACTGCCTTTGCATGTTTAATTCATGTCAAAGAGGCACATATCCTACAGACTGAATTATCTTATGGACTCATTAAGGATAGAGAATGTTGTTTGTCCAATGATACAGTATATGTGGCCCAAGCCTCATTTTTCCACATAATTTCCTCAGTCTGGGAGCAGTAACTTACAGTATGGAAGCCAGCGAGCTGTGTATAGCAATGATCTTCTTGTCTTTGACTATGATTGGATCCCTGGGGAATTTCTCTCTCCTCCAGCACTACATATTTGTTTACCTAATGAGGTACAGATTAAAGTTTACACACTGGGTTCTCATGCACTTGATTGTAGCCAACATCTTAACTGTACTGACTAAAGGAGTACCTCAGACAATAGAAGCTTTTGGGTTGAACGACTTGTTCAATGATGTTGGATGCAAATTAACTTTCTCTCTTCACAGAGTAAGTAGGGTTGTGGGGATTGGCAGCACCTCTTTCCTCAGTGTCTTCCAGGCCATCATCATCAGTCCCAGGGACTCCAGGTATTCAGAACTTAAATTCACGCAAGTACATCTGTTACTCTGTGTACCTGAACTGGGTAATTTATTTCCTTATTAGCAGCATTAATCTTGTGCACATGAGGGCAAAATATGGAAATGAAAGCACAGAAAACTTGAAATCTTTTTTATATTGCTATTCTGCCCGTCATGACCAAACCAGTGATATCCTGTATGCAACATTACTGTCAGCTCCTGAAATTCTTTTTCTGGTCCTCATGTTATGGTCCAGTGGCTCCATGGTTGTCACCCTGTACAGGCACAAGCAAAGAATGCAACACATCCCCAGGACCAATGTTTCTTCCAGATACTCCCCTGAGACAAGAGCCACTAAAACCATCCTTCTGCTGGCCTGTACCTTTGTCTCCTTTTACACAGTCTCTTCACTCTGTCAACTCTTTGGGGCTATTGCATATAATCCCAGCTGGTCTCTGGTGCATGTGACTGCAATGGCCTCTCTGCTTTTTCCCACTGTGTGTCCTTTTCTCTTCATGAGTCATGATTCTCGAGTACCCAGCTACTTCCTACTCTGGAAAATGAGAAGACATTTTCCCAAGGCCTCTCTGATCAAGAGCTGAATTGAAAGCTGCTGTTCAGTTCTCACTTGGTTGTGGAGTCATTCTGAGAAAATAGTAATCATATCACATGACTTTTGAGGCTATTGGAGTTGAACCTTCCCAATGCTGTAAATGGAAGTGAACGTGTTCAACCACACAGGCATACATAACTGTGTGTGTCCTTTTGTGCGCAAGTATGTGAATGGATTTATTTAAAATATATTCATTATACATCAAGATATAATTTAGTTCATGGTGTAACAAAAATAGATTACAAAGTATACTGAAAAATTAGGTAAACTTTACACTTCAGGTTAAAGTAATTGTTAAAAGACAGAATAATTGCTTAGTATTGTGCTTCCTAGATTTTGGGTAATTGACTCTGAAATAAACCAAACAAAAGTTTGATTGAGCTCTATGCTAATATCTAGTGTATTTTATTCCTCTGGTGTATTCTATGCTACACTCCATTGTTTTAATATGGACGATAAAATTTCCCCTGCATTTACATTTCCCTCTGTGAGTATGTGACACTGTATCTTGTTTCCCTTGTCACATCCCTTGTCTCTTACTTCACTTGTCACATCCACAGCAGACATGTACCTTTAACACCTTTCAATGTACAAGGGGTCCATTCAAAGTTCAAAGAAATTTTCCACTTTAGATACAGCTCTGCTTTTATTTCCCAAATGAAAGCTAATGTAATTATGTTCAAATCTGCCTTTTGAGTACCCTCTTCAATCAACCTTAAATAGGAAGAAGTTTGAAATCACTGCACAAATTTTCTGAACCCATTTTCATTTCACATAAAGGAAATGTTCTTGTTGTATAGTTTTTATTTGACTTTTACAATTTCTTGTGTTTTGTATTATTTGTTTCTATGTTTCTATTAATTAATGAATAAATAATTAATTAATGATAGAACTTGCCTCTTTGAAGATCAAAGAATCAATATGGACTTTGACAGTGCTGGAGAGAAGGACCAGCAGTTAAGTATGATCTACTCTCACAGAGCCTAGAGTTAAAGTCCAAGCCTCTCCATCCACTAGCTCACTATTGCCTGTAACCACAGATGCAAGGATGTTGTATCATCTTCTGGAATCACTAGACAGTGAACATATGTGTACAACATCTGATAATATAAAAAATACATTCCAAAATCTCTTCGCTTTGTTGTTCCACATGCTCTGTGGTTTGGACACATTCTTGTTGTCTCTCAAGAGACCATGCATTGGAGGTTTTGTACCTTCTCGGATGATGTTATACTGGAGGAAGCATAGCATATTCTAGCTCTGTCTCATTACCTATCTTTCCAACATCAATTCTTCTGAACTGTATTCACAACCACAATGAATACAACTGCTTTGATGTCCTCACTGTATCTATGCAGATTCACTAACATACTGGTCTGAATTCAACCTATGATACAAATAATTTTCCTTTCTTCAGAAATTACCCAGCCTTATGCATTTCATTTTAGAGAGAGAGGAAGGTTAAATAAATATGTTTATTTTTCTATACAAAGTATTAATTATAGGAACTAACATTTAGGCTTTCCAACATGTTCTGATGGTAGGTATATAAACAATTTCCTTGTAAAAAATGAATGTTCATACTTGTTGGTTCACAAGTATTTTTGTGTCAGCTTCCTAATGTAAATCAATAGTTTCCACAGATGGTTCTCAAAATAACTACTCAGTAAATATTGTTCTTTTTTAGCAAAATCTCTCAGTCATAAATTTTGATTGATTACAAATGCACACTCTTACGAACATACTTTCCTAGTCAATACTTTTGATCCTATGACTAATATCAATTGTGAGGTGTTGTGTCATGGCTATGATTGAGTGACAAGAAAAGATAGAAATAGCAAGGGAGTTGAAACTCAGTTTAGAGTGTGAGAGATGACAATCTAAGTGAGGCTTCAGTAAAAATATTAACATGACACTTTCATAATATATTGAGCTGTAAAAATTCACCCAAGGAAAGTAGTAGTAGTAGTAGTACTGACTGTGTACATTATTCTAACATATTTTTGTATATAAGAGGGTATTTTTTATTTTAATTAAAAATGACTAACATTTCCCTTATCCCTTATTTGCTCCAACACATTCCTTGTCCCACTGACTTGATCCCTCTTAAAATTATTCCCTCTTTTTCATTTTTATTACACAAATCTTGTATAAAAAAGTAAAACCTACTGAGTCAATTTCATATTGTTAGAATATATTAGATTTCAAAGCTTACAAACTGCTATTGTAAAACCAATTATGGGTTCATTGCTGGGAAATCCAAATTTTCTCTATCTCTTTAAAATTTAGAAAAAAACTTTAGGTTCCAGCTAATAGGAGCTCACCAACACCAGCTGGACTAGGAAGTAACAAGCATAGGACCAAATTAGTCCCTCTGAATGTGATTGACAGTTGCATGTCAGGGGCAGACTTAGGGGCCACTGGCAGTGACACCAGGATTTATCCCTACTGCTTTAGGGATTCTATTCTCTTTGGATGTTTACCTTGCTCAGCCTATATATAGTAAAGAGGGTATTGAACCTTCCACAAAGCAATGTGTCTCACGCTCTCTGAGAATTGGGAGAGTTAGAGGATGTGTGGAGGTAATGGAAGGAGGAGAGGGAGTGGTGTAACATGTGGGGCCAGCTTGTTGGGGTTTCTGTCCCGCCTGGTACCCCACAGCTGGCAAATCCCAAAGAGAAAATCACACACAGGACTCCATAAGATTATAAACTGAATGGCTCATTAGGTCAGGCTACTTATTAGTTCTTATAACTTATGTTACCCCATTATCTTTATCTACGTTAGCCACGCGGTTCAGTACCTTTCTCAGCTGGGCAGCTTACATCTTTCCTTTCCAGTGGTCTGGGCAGCACTGGCAGAGGGAGCTTCCTAGAATACTCCCAGGTGTAATTGCTCCACCTCTACTTCCTGTATGGCTTTCCTGCCTATACTGCCTGCCTGGCCAATCAGCGTTTTATTAAAATATGATAGACAGATTGACAGAATACGGATAATTCTCCCGCACCAGAGTGGGAACTTGGATTAGTATTTTTTAAAAAATCTAATAAATTTAAAAATAAAAAGTACCTTTTCAGCATCTAATGAAATGATCATACGTTTTTTTCTTAATTTCAGTTTATTTATATTATCGATTACATTGATAGATTTTTGTATGTTGAACCAGCCCTGCATTTCTGGGACGAAGCCTACTTGATCATGATGAATAATTTTTTGCTGTGCTCTTGGTTCGGTTTGCCAGTATTTTACTGAGAATTTTTGCATCCATGTTCATGAGTGAGATTGGTCTGTAATTCTCTTTCTTGGTTGAGTCTTTGTGTGGTTTTTGGTATTAGGGTAACTATAGCCTCATAAAAAGAGTTTGGCAGTGACCCTTCTGTTTCTGTTATGTGGAACACTATGAGTAGTATAGGTATTAGCTCTTATTGAAAGTTTCTGATAGAAAAATGGCCCTGGGCATTTTTTGGTTGGGAGGTTTTTGATGACAGCTTCTATCTCCTCATGGTTTATAAGTCTATTTAAATTGCTCATTTGGTCTTGATTTAATTTTGGTATATGGAATCTATCTAAAAAATTGTCCATTTGTTTTACATTTTCCAATTTTGTAGAGTACAGGTATTTGTAGTAGAACCTAATGATTTAATTTGAACGAGCATGGGAACAAACTAGTCCCTCTGAATGTGGTTGACAGTTGGGGAAGGCTGAGAGGCTACTGATAGTGACACTGGGATTTATCTCTACTGCATGTACTGGCTTCTTGGGATCCTATTCTCTTTGTATGTATACCTTGCTCAACCTAGATGTAGTAGGGAGGGCCTTGGATTTTTCACAGGGAAGGGTGCACTGCCCTCTCTTTGGATTGGAGGGAGTGAGGTGGGAGGGTGTGTGTAGGTGTGGGAAGGGAGTGGGAATTTGGATTGATATTTTTAAAGTAATAAAATAAAATAATAATAATAAATAAAATAAAAAGTAAAACAGAATAAAAAGAAAGAAACTTCAGGAGAACTGGGCAGACATGTTATAACACACAATTAATATAAAATTGCTCAAAAAATAAAGACTTCCTTTCCTGGCAAAATAAGTACTGAATTTTGAAGCTGCAGGGCGATTGGTAAAGAAAAGTCCCCAGACTATCTTGATACAAAATATATAGCTTTAATAAACAGAAGTAAGACTTACAACAGCTTACACCAGAATCCAACCGATCCGTCTGGACACAGGAGCCAGGCGAAAAGAGAGCTAGTGGAGCGCGTTTGCAAGGTTTATAGGCAGGCTTTTGCCTGAGGGCGGCACGCCCCGAAAACAGAATATGATTGGGTGAACTCCCCTATCAGAATTTAAAGTGAGTTCAAAGGGCTAGTAGAAGCATTATGTAAAATCACCAAAGTAACTTATAAATTAGGCGCAAAAATCAATAAAGAAACCATAATGAGAAAAGCCAACCAGAACTCAATACTGGGCTTAAGCTGTGATAGCAAAATATAGGATGTGTGAGCCAAAAGGAGAATATGAAAGTCCTGATCAACAGGATTAAGTATGAGGAACACAGAGAACATTATCTGGGATGAAATTATACAACAATATATTACATACAATTTTAATGTACAAATGTCAGAAATGATGGAAGGAGAGATCGGAAAAGGTGTCCTCGGAGGTAAGTAAAAATATGTAAAACATGCAGTTTGTTCAATATGAAACTAAAAAATAAATTATTTAAGCAAGCAAACAAACCAACTGAAGTAGAGAAATTTTTTAATTTGTTTTCTATTTCTTGTACAACACACCATGGTCAAAGATAGCTATGAAGAAATGGCTTTATTTCATTTAACAGCTAACAATCCATTGCAACATAAAGACATGGCAGGAGTTCAAGGTAGGAACCTAGAAGTGGAAACTAATGAAACTATGGAACAACACTTACTGGCTTGTAGTCTGTGTCTCACTTAGCCTGCTTTCTTATAAAACCAAGACCACCTGCCCACAATTGGCAGCACACACAGTGGGATGATTCCTCTTACTTCAACCATTAATCAAAAAAAATACAATATAGAAAGTATCTACAGGCACTCTGATAGATTCATTTTCACCACTGAGTATGCCTCTTCTGAGATCATCAGAATTTGTGTTAAATAAATGAAACTAAGCAGGGAAGAGATATGGAGGTGAAATGGATGACAAGGGAGGAAAAGGAATGATAGAGAAGAGGGGTAGAGATGCATTTAAAACCTCCCAAAGAGCAAACCAGGTTGTGGTGCAACATACTGGATTCTTCATTCTGACATATAGAAAAACTCCGTTAACCTGAAAGCTATTGCCTCTTTTTGTTGTACAGATGAAAATATCTCATTTGTGATTTCTCAAAGTCATGAAACATAAAACTATGGAAGGTTAAATGTTTCTACAGGAATATGTGAATTCCTTTATCAGGGCTGCTTATGAGCAGGCCTTACTTATCAATGAGTAGAAACTGAAGTGTGGTGCGGGAGAATTTTCTGTATTCTGTCAATCATATTTTAATAAAACGCTGATTGGCCAGGCAGGCAGTATAGGCAGGAAAGCCAGACAGGTAGTAGAGGTGAAGCAAAGAGACTGGGAGTATTCAATGAAGCAGGAAGCTCCCTCTGCCAGTTCTGCCCAGACCACCGGAGAGGAAAGATGTAAGCTGCCCTGCTGGAAAAGGTACTGAGCCATGTGCTAACATAGATAAGGATAATGGGGGTAGCATAAGTTATAAGAGATAATAAGTAGCCTGACCTAATGGGCCAATCAGTTTATAACCTAATATAGACTGTGTGTGATTTTCTTTGGAAGTTGCCAGTTGTGGGGTACCAGGCGGGACAGATACCCCAACAAGCTGGCCCTCATGTTACAGAAGTGCATGGAGCATGTATTTGAATACATCTTTTGATCCATTTCAATATGGAATACAGAGGAATTTTAACAAAATGCTGGGCATAAGATATACATTATTTTATGATTATTTTTATAAAAAATTAAAGGTAAAATACTTTGAAATTGCCCTCTCATGGGTATTATCACTGCATAGGATTGAAGCATCTGTCCCCATGCGTTCAACCTTATATGTTTCCCACATGGAAGATATTGGAAGTATTTCATTACCCCAAAATTCCCATTAGTATCTCAGATACCACGATGAGATGCTCAAAAATTTATTTTTTAACATTTCAAGTAGAATTGAAACCATTAAAGATAACTGAAACTTACATGAGACTGAAAAAATGTGATGCCAAACAGAAATCACCAGAAATAAAGTTTACCAATACAATAAAAGACATGAAGGAGAGAATTTCAAATGTTGAAAAAAGGGGAGATAAATGAACACTACAGTTGAAAAAATGCCCATAAAGTTCCCAGCAGTTTGCAGACAGATAAGAGCCCTGTCTGCAAACTGTGCCCCAACCCCAACAATTCACTGGACCTTGATCCTCAAAAACTCACTCTGCCACCCAAACCCATATCCCAAAAGATCCTTCCTGGGACAAGTCCTCACCCACAACCCCAGCAGACTACATAGGCACAGAGACAAACCAAAACAGTTAGAAAAACAGGTTAGTGATTTGCCTCTCCACTGGACTACCTTAACATCCAGACCCTAAATTCACCAGGGCACATCCCGTGCCACCCTCCCATACCAACCCCAACAAGGCAGCTGGAATCTGCCACCACCTCTGGTGAAAATTCAAGTCTCTGTTGCAGTCCCCAACAGTCAGCAGGAGGTGAGAGCCTTACCACCAGGCTTTGCCCCCACATCCACCACATACTGGGCTCTGTCCCTCCAAGATCCACTCTAAAATCCAACTCCATTGGATTTTAGAAAATTCTCCCACTCAAACATAGCAGACCATATAGGCACAGGCACAAACCACATCAGTTGGAAAAACAGCAGACACATAGGCATGTTGTGGGATAATGCTTTTGTATACTGTAAAGGTTTGTCACTTCTGTTGGTTTAATACAATGCTGTTTGGTCTGTAGCCAGAAAGGAAGTATAGGTGGAACAAGCAGACTAAGAGAATTCTGGGAATAGAAAAGGCAGAGATGCAATCACCAGTCAGATACAGATGAATCAAGGTAAAAATGCCTCACTGAGAAAAAGAACCAAGCAATATGACTTAGCATAGGCAACAAATATGAGTTAATTTAAGTTTTAAGAGCTAGTTGATGATAATCCTGATATAATAGACCAAACAGTTTTATAGTAAGTATAAGCCTCTGTGTATTTTTTTTGCAACTAAATGGCTGTGGGATCAGGCAGGACAGAAACTTCCATTGACAAAGGTGCCCAAACATTTGAAAAGAATTTCAACATTAAGCCTCAAAAAGTTGAAAAGAAAGACTTATAGACAGACAATAACAGACCCAAGCACAGCTTCTTGGTAATCATTTTTTCCTTGATAGGCTATTTGCTAGAGATAATGTGGCTCCTTTAAGGGAGACATCCTTACTCAGCTTTAGCCAAAGAAATCTCTGAGCTGTTTTTAGAGGCCATACCAAAAAAGATTAAACTGGTCTTTATGAAATCTGTGGCATGCTTCTTGCTGGTTGCGGGGACCTTAAAATTCCACAGAGTTGTGGCAATAAAAATGGCACTGTCAGTACCTCTACCATGAAGCTAGACTCTTGAAAAGCTAAGGAATGGGGTACAGTCAGCTGCAAAAGCTGCACCTTTAATGCTAGTCATGATGCTTAGAAGATTTAAGACTTGTGTGCTCAGAAAAATTTAGACATATGCAGTAAAGACAGATTCATATGGAAAAATTACTCTAGATGGATTAAAGTATGTTTTAAAACATATGTAGGCTTGGGAGAGAAAATAAAAAGGAGAGAGAAAGTTTTTTGAAAAGGAATGGAGTAGTCAGGTTTGGTCCACACACCTTTAATCTCAGTACTCGAGAGGCAGAGGCAGGAGGATCTTTGTGAGTTTGAGGTCACCCTGGTCTGCAGAGTAAGTTCCAAGACAGTCAAAGATACACGGAAAAGCCATGTCTCAAAAAAAAAATTAAAAATAAAAGAAATAGAGTAAGATTAAAACCACAGAAATATGGATAAATATACAGAGAGTCTGGATACTGTATGTTATTTTGTTGTCTTTGAATTGTTTAATTATTGAGGCAGGAGCAACAGCTGCTAAAAGATATTTGATTATAAATACTGATACATTTATCAAACATATATGTTTTGAAAATGCCTTGACTTCAAAATTTAAGTCAAAACATACGTTTCTTTGCAGAAGAGATTTTTATGTTTGTTTCCACAGGAAATGAAATGTTGTGGATGAATTCTTGGTTAAGAAAAAGAAGGTTTGATCAAGGAGAACCCCCCCTGAAAAATCTCCAATGGAAATGAGTATCCCAGATGATTCAGTAATTCACAGCATCTCTATTACAGTTTCTTTTGAGCTCTGAACCAAGAACAGTTTCAAGGCTGCTGGCTGAGATAATTCAGTCTCACAGAACACTTCAGTCAGAACTTGACCATAATCCTAAATTTGCTTTGGGCCCCCATAACATTACTAGCACACTCAGTTGGCAGGAAGTAGCCTTAAAAATTATGCCCACATTCTCCCCCAAAATTGATTTGGATGTTCGTCTTAATTTAACTTGCTAGATCTGCTGCTGATCCACCAGGTCCTGGCCCCTGGCTGCCTGAACAACTTCCCCCTGCTCAATGCCTATATGGCACATCTCAGTGCCCGGCCCAAGATCAAGGCCTTCCTGTCCTCCCCTGACCATGTGAACCATTCCATCAATGGCATCAGCAAGCAGGAATGTATGGGAGAGACCGGAGCTGCCTGTCCACCTTTTCCCAGCACTAATAACATCTGTAAGACAAAAAAATAGTGTATTGGTTAGAGGTTTTTATGTAGAATAGTGAGGGAATAAAGCTAAGCAAAGAAGATTAGATTCAGTGTCTTTATTTGAAAAAAAAGAAAGGGGGACTGCTGTAGGATAATACTTTTGTACACTGTAAAGATTTGTTAATCATATTTATTAATGCAATGCTCATTGGCCAGTAGAAAGGCGGGAAGTATAGGTAGAACAACCAGGCTAAGAGAATTGTGGGAAGAGTAAAGGCAGAGATGCAGTCACCTGCCAGATGTAGAGAAACCAAGATGAGAATTCTGCCCTGAGAAATGGTACTAAGTCATGTGGCTAAACATAGGCAAGAACTATGGATTAATTTAAGCTGTAAGAGCTAGTTAATGATAAGCATGAATGAATAGAACAAACAGTTTATAATTAATATAAGCTTCTGTGTGTTTCTTTGGGACTGAGTGGTTGTGGGACTGAGTGGGACAGAAACTTCTCTCTACTTAGGCACAGGTTTATACTACAATAGTTGGAAGAACAGATACATGCATAAACCACTGCAGTTGGATGAAAGAATGAGTAAATGTCAGTGTAAGAATATATTCGACAACTGAGAGAGTGATATGGCAACACAAGTGCCCAGTGGTTCTACAACAGCAAGACCTGACAATCCAATACAATCAAAACAGAAGAAAAGAAACTTAAAAATTACTTTGTGAAGGTGATAGAGTCTCCTGAAGAAGAAATGAAAATTTTTGTTAAAAAAATATAAAAAAAGACAAATAGAAAGTTGAAAAAAATCAACAAATTTCTTAAAGAAAGTCAAGAAAAAGACAAGATATTCTGAGTAAATTGGAAGCCTGTGGACCTTGGGAGAGGGCTGTAGGGGAGGGGAGAGCTAGGAAGGAGAGTAGAGAAAAATGTAGAGCTCAATAAAGATAATAAAAAAGTCAAGAGAGCAGAGAGAAAAGTCAAGCAAGTGAAAGTATCATTTTAAGCCTTCAACTGAAATAGAAAAAATAAACAAAACACAAACTGAGGGAATCTTGGAACTGAAAATTTTAGAAAGAGAGCAGGAACTACAAATGCATTTACCACCGCCAGAATACAAGAGGCAGAAAGAGAATCTCAAGCACTGAAGATTCCCTAAAGAAAATAGATTTGTCAGTCAAAGAAAACATTAAATTCTCTAAGATCCTAACACAAATGTACAAGAAATGTACCATGAAATGCACCATGAAAATACCAAAAGTAAAAATAATAGGGATAGAAGAAAAAGAACTCCAACTCAAAGGCACAGAAAAAAAGTCAACAAAATCACAGAAAAAGACATTCCTAACAAAAGGACATACCTATAAATGTATAAGAAGCTTACAAAATAAGGAAAAAGCCTGGACCAAAAAAGAAAAAAGAAAAAGAAAAGAAAAGTCTCCTCACCAAATAATGATTGAAACACAAAACATACAGAATAATGAAAGAATTTTAATAGCTGCAAAGTAAAAAAGGTCAAGTAACATAAAAAGGCAGATATATCAGACTACATCTGACTTCTAAATAGAGACTATAAGTACCAGAAGGTCCTGGACAGACATTTTACAAGCACTAAGAGACAATATATGTCATCCAAAAGTAATATGTCCAGCAAAATTTTCAATCAACACAGGAAGAGAAAACAATGTGTTCAGTGACAAAACTATACTTAAACAATATCTATCCACAAATCTAACAATACAGAAAGCAGCAGAAGAAAAACTCCAACCCAAGGAACTCAATAACATCCAGGAAAAACATAGGCAATAGACAATTTCACAACAACAAATTTGAAAGAAGGCAAACATGCACACTACCATGACCACCACCAAATCCAAAAAATAAAACAAATTAGCAATCACTGGTCAATGACATCTCTTAATAACAATGGGCTCAATTCACCAATAAAAACACATAGGCTAACAAAATGGATATTATGAAAATTGGATCCAACATTCTGCTGCATACAAGAAACTTATTTCAACTTCAAAACCAGACATTGCCTCAGAGTAAAGGGTTAGGAAAATTATTTCCAATCAAACAGACCTAAGGAGAAATCCAGTGCAGGTATGAAAATATCTAACAAAATAGACTTCAAACTAAAATTAATCTAAAAAGATGAAGAAGGCAATTTTATATTCATCAAAGGAAAAATTCACCAAGATGAAGAGTCAATTCTGAACATCTATGCCATAAATAAAAGGGCACCGACAAATGTAAAAGGAACATTATTAAATCTTAAATTATGTATCAAATATAACACATTAATATTGGGAGTCTTCAATATACCATCTTACCAATATACAGGTCTTCTATAGGAAACTTAACAGACAAACAAGGGAACTAACAGTTGTTATGATCCAAATGGACTTAACAAACATCTACTAAACATTTCACCCAAAGACAAAAGAATATAGCTTCTCAGGACCTCATGGAACCTTCTCTAAAACCGACCATATAGTCAGTCTTATAGCAAATCTCAACAGATACAAATTTGGAATAACCCCCTGTATCTTTTGAGAGCACCATGGGTAAAAGTTAGAGTTCAACACAACACAAACTACAGAAAGCCTACAAATTCATGGAAACAAAACTATTCTCAAACGAAAGACCACTGGGTCAAGGAAGAAAAAAGAAAGAAATTAAATAATTCCTAGAGCCAAAGAAAATAAATTTACAGCATACCCAAATTTTGGGACACTATGAAAGCAGTAATGAAAGAAATGTTCATAGAACTAAATGCCTACATAAAGAAATTGGAAAATATCACACTGGTGACTTAACAGTATATCTGAAAGCTCTTGGACAAAAAGAAGAAAACTCACCAAGAAGTAGTAGACATCAGGAAATAATCAAATTGAAAGCTAAAATCAAAAAAGTAGAAAAAAGAGAACAATATGTTGTAAGGATGTTACTTGTTTGTCCTGGTCATTCAGAGCCAAAATATTTACACAAAAGTGGTATTAATTAAATCACTGCTTGTACCATTAGTGCTAGCTTCCTATTCGCTAACACTTACCTGTAAATTTAACCCATCTCCATTAATTTGTGTATCACCATGTGACAGTGGCTTACCGGGTAAATTTCCAGGCATCTGTGTCTTGGGGGGCTACATGGCCTCTCTTCTTTCCACCTTCCTTCATGCAACATTCAGTATAGTTTTCCCTGCCTACCTCTGTCATGCTATTGGTTCAAAGCAGTTTCATTACTAAGCAATGGTATTCACAGCATACAGAGAGTAGTTCTCACATCACCTTCACTTTTCTGTTTAAGTAAAAAAGGTTTTAATTTTAACCTTAACATAGTAAAATTACATATAACAAAACAGGTATCAAACAAGAATTACAGTTACAATGTTTATGTCTCCTTTTTATCTATTATTAAACTCCATCAAAGACTCCAGAAGGACATAATATTACCCAAGTAAACAGGAAGTGCCTTATAGGCAACTTCCAAAACTCTAGAAATGATAGAGACATCTTGCTGCCTGGACAGTCACTCGAAGTTCTTCTGTACCATTAGGGCATTCATCTTCAACTTATAGGCACATAATATGCATCAGAATTTTCCACAAAGCAGGAAATTTCAAGACAGTTCTGCCTATATTGGCAGTTTGTCAGTCACATTTCTCTGTGTCCAGCAAAATGTCTGGTAGACTATTTTATGAAGCAGAAATACAGAAGGACAATCTCACCTTTAGGCAAGTTCAGAAATAATTTCTCTGTGGCACCTGCATGTCTAGTTCATCAAGCTGTCCAGGTAAGAGCAGTTTCTTTCCCAAATGGCTAACAAACTCCATGAGGAGCCTTTTCAATACTCATCTTCCTCATGAAGTAGATTGTGCTGCCAGGAATATATGTATCTAACTGTCATGAAAAGTCCTAAATTTTTTAAACATTTTAAATGCCATATTCTGTAGTCTTTGAAACAGAGTTGAACAATCCCTATCCATCTGAAATACAACTCTATACATT
The DNA here is from genome assembly GCF_982192425.1 of Myodes glareolus. Classification (NCBI taxonomy): domain Eukaryota; kingdom Metazoa; phylum Chordata; class Mammalia; order Rodentia; family Cricetidae; genus Myodes; species Myodes glareolus. Next base: position 77,754,262 of record NC_142026.1, read on the forward strand.
TAAAAAATCTAAGTAACATGACTACAAGCTTAACTATTGTAGATGATTATTTATAAACACATATTTCCTAATTATACACTACACTTTTAAATGATCTATACAATAATTTAATCAAGATCAGAAATTCATATATACAGTATAATAGAACTGACCTTAAATTTGTATGAATAAACCAAGATCCATACCAATGCAAATTTCTATAGCATATCCTCCTTTAAATGTGAACAAATATTTATGAACAGTATATGGGAATCTGGGCATAGGTCTTCTCCAAACTGCTTCCTGCTTTTTGTTGGGCAAAGTAATTTTTGAGGGGTGTTCTAGGTGACCATTTAGGTGGTCTTGTTTTATCAAACCACATTAGGCTGGAAGCAATCCAGAGGTTCTCATTCTCTTTGGAAACAAAAGAAGAACCTCTTTCACAAAGAAACATATCCTTAGACCCAAATTCTGAAGAGAAGATACCTTTGAAGTATATATGTTGTTTACTTAGCTCCTTCACAGTCAAAAAATTCAATGAAAATATGAAAATATACATAATCCAGACTCTCTTTGAAATTTCCATCTTTATGTGGCTTATTATTTTTGAATCCTCTAATCTACAACTGAATATACTGTCTTTTTCTTTACCCCCTTTTTAATACCATTTAATTCTTTTAATAACTGTCTATATTCTTTTTTCTCTGTCTCCCAGCCTATGTTTATTTATCCAATGCTGTGACCCATTTGGAGTCTTTTATGTCTGAATATGTCCTATTGTATATGTAATATGTAATTCTTTACTGCCCAAGAGCACTTCTTTAAATGCAAATGGTTCTTAAAATCCTAAGATGCACTATAACTAAGGTATATACAGCACTTTCTGATTGTTCCACCCAGCCCAACATGGTTGATGTCAATTCACTGCCTCTGTATGCCATGCACATTGCCCCAGTTTCAAGTATGCAGCAGGTCTATGTCAAGCCATTAAGCAGCTGCAGTACTCTACTCACAAAACTCCATTTAAATGCTTCAGAGTCAGACCTCCAGTAAGCATCAGAGTTTGTGCTGGCAGTTTGGCCCAGAAGGCCAGCATTTCAAAACCTCAGGTTTTTTTTCTGTTGCAGCTGAATCAGGAAAACCTCTCTTAAAGGAGCCATGCTTCTGCTTTCTTCAAGCAAATAGAACTCACTTAAAAAAAATGCCACTGCCGAGTCATGATTAACTTTGTTCTTCTGTGTCTAAAATTCCTTTCCAAGATCTCTCATATTTTATGTGGATGTTAGTTGGCCACAGGTGTGCCAATCTGTTGAAGAAGGATTACTTGTTAGTCCTGGCCACCCAGAACCAAAATAATCACACAGAAACTTTATTATTTAAATCACTGCTTGGCCCATTGGCTCTATCTTTGTATTGGTTAACTCAAACATATAAATTTAACCCATCTCTTTTATTCTGTGTATTGCAGCATGGCAGTTACTTGCTGGGTAAAGTTCTAGGTTTTTGTGTCTGGTGGGGCTGTATGGCTTCTCCTCACTCTGCTTTCCTTCTCCCAACATACATTTGTGGTGTAGGAGGATCATCTGTCTATGTGCTACTTTCATTGGTTAATAAAGAAACTGCCTTGACCTTTTGATAGGACAGCAGCTTAGATAGGCAAAGTAGACCCAACAGAATCCTGGAAGAAAGAAAGCAGAGTCAAGCAGATGCCATGAATCTCGGGCCCAAGACAGACATAGGTTAGGATCTTTCCTGGTAAGCCACAGCCTCATGGTGCTACACAGATTTAATGGAAATGGGTTAATCAAGATGTGAGAGTTAGCCAATAAGAGGCTAGAACTAATGGGCCAGGCAGTGTTTAAATGAATATGGTTTCTGTGTTATTACTTCTGGGGCTAAGCTATCCATGCAGGAGTCAGGCAGGATGAAAAGCAGGCCTGCTCACCTCATCACTAAACCTTTGCCCTGCTATTGTCTAAAAGAAGTTTTTTTTGTTTTAAACAATAATATTCATAGCATAGAAAAGGTAATTCCCAGGGAATTAATGAAACAAAAAGTTTGTTCTTTGAGAAAATCAACAAGATAGGTACATTCAAACCAACCAAAAGCAGAGAAAGAATATCCAAATTAACAAAGTTAGAAAAAAGGGGAACATAACAACAAATGAATCTAGTGAATCATTAGGTCATACTTCAAAAACTTGTACTCTGCAAAATTTGAAAATTTAAACAAAATGAACAATTTCTGAATAAATAACACATGCAAAAATTAAACTAAGGCCCCCATAAAAAGTTTAAATATCTCTTTAACATCTATGGAAATAAAATCACTCATTAAAAATCTCTCAACCAAAAATAAAGCCCAAGACCAGATGGTTTCAGAGCAGAATTCTGATAGAATTTTGAAGAAGAGCTAATGCCTCAAATTGTTTCACAGAAGGAACATTGACAAACTATTTTTATGAGACTACAATTACCCTGATACCCAAACCAATCAAAGATGCAACAGACAAACAGACAAACTTCTTTCATGAAAATTTATTCAAAAATACTCAATAAAAAATTGGCAAGCCCAATCCAGGACAAATCAAAAAATCATCCACTGTGATCAAGTAGGTTTCATTCTAAAGATGTAGCAATGGTTTGACAAACAAAAATTTGTCAATTGTAATCCATCATATGAATAACTGAAAGAAAAAACACATGGTCATTTGATTAGAAGCTCAAAAAATCTTTGACAAAATCTAACCACCCTTTATAATAATGACATTAGAAATCACAGATACAAAGAACATACCTAAACAAAAAAAGTGATAGACAGCAATCCAACAGACAATATCAAACTAATAGAGAGAAAACCAAAGAGATTTCACTAAAATCAGGGACAAGACAAGGCTGTCCACTCTCTTCATACCTATTCAATATAGTATTTGAGGTTCTAGCGAGAGTCATAAGACATCAAAAGGAGATCAAGGGATTCCAAATTGGATTGGAAGAAGTCAAAAATTCAATTTTTGCTGATGATATGATAGTATACATAGTGACCCCAAAATTTCGACCAGGGAATTCCTGCAGCTGACAATCACCTACAGTAAAATGGCTAGATAAATAATTAACTTGAAAAACATTAGTAGCTCTCCTAAATACAAATGATAAATGGACTGAGAAGAAAATCAGAAGAAGGACACCCCATAAAATAACCACAGATAATATAAAGATATCAGGGTAACTCTATCCAAAGAAGTGAAAGACCTATTTGAAAAGGATTTTAAAACTTTGAAGAAAAAAATTGGGGAAATTGATCAGAAAATGGAAAGACCTCCCATGTACATGGAGCAGAATTATTAACAGTACAACTTGCAATCTTACTGAAAGCAATCTATAGGTTCAATGAAGTACCCATCACCATCCCAACACAATATTTCACAGACCTCAAAAGAACAATACTCAACTTTATTTGAAATATGAAAAATTCAGGATGCTAAAACAATCCTGTACAATAAAGGAAGTTTTGGAGGTCTCATCATCCCTGACTTCAAACTTTACTACAGAAGTATAGTAATAAAAACAGTTTTGTATTAGCATAAAAACAGACACAAGGATCAATGAAATCAAATCGAAGACCCTGATATAAATCCACACACCTGTGAACACCTGATTTTTGACAAAGAAGCCAAAAATATACAATCTTACAAAAAGCATCTTCAACAAATGGTGCAGGCATAATTGGGTGGTGGCATGTAGAAGAATGTTCAATATCTACTGTCTTGCATAAAACAAGTCTAAGTGGATCAAAGACCTCGAATTAAATCCAGTTACATTGAAGCTGGTGGAAGAGAAGTAGGGAAGCAACATTGAATGAATTGTCACAGAAGACTACTTCCTGAATATGACACCAGAAGCATAGACACTGAAATAGACAATTAATAAATACCCCCTAAAACTGTAAAGCTTCTGTAAGGCAAAGGAAACTTTCATTAAGACAAAACAGCTTCCTACAGAATTGGAAAAGTTCTTTACCAACCCCATATCTGACAGAGGACTGTTATCAAAATATAAAAAGAACTCAGGAAACTACATATGAAAATACCTAATAATCCCATTCCAAATGTGGTACAGATTTAAACAGAGATTTCAACAGAAGAATTTTAAATGGTTGAAATATGCTTAAATAATTGTTCAACATCTTCAGTGATAGTTAAAGAAATTAAAATCAAAATGACCCTGGGATGTCATCTTACACCTGTCAGAATGGCTAAGATCAAAATCACTAATGACTGCCCATGTTGAAGAGGATGTGGATTAAGGGAAACACACTTCTACTGCAGATGGGCATGCAAATTTGTATAGCCAATTTGGAAATCAGTATGGTGTTTTTTCTGAAAATTGAGAATTAATCTACCTCAAGACTGAGTGATAACACTCTTTGGCACATAACTAAAAGATGTTCAATCATACATGAGTACATTTGGTCAACTATTTTCATAGCAGAAGTATTAGTAATAGAAAAAACCTGGAAACAACCAAGATGCCCCTGAGCCAAAGAATGGACAAAAGAAAATATGGTCCAACTACACAATGGAGTATTACTCAGTGGTAAAAAAAATTATTGAAATCATGAAATTTGTGTGTAAATGGATGGAACTGCAAAAATTCATCCTGAGTGAATTAACCCAGACCCAGAAAAACAAACACAGTATATACTCACTCATAATTAGATATTAGATGTAAAGCAAAGGATAAGCAGGATAACAATCGTCAGCCCCCAGAGTAACTAGATAACAAGGAGGAACCTAAGAGCAACACATGGATATCCCTGGAAAGAGGAAATATGGGATATTCTGGGTAAATTGGGAGCATGAGGATAGAGGGAATGGATGAGGTATGGAAAAATGAGGAATCAGGAAGGTCATATTGGAGATGGGCAGAGGGGGGGAGTAATGAAAAAATATTTTGATAGAGGGGACCATAAGGGGGCTAGGGAGAAATCTAGTGCCAGGGGAACTTTCAGGAACCCCCCAAGGATGACCTCAGCTAAGAATCCTAGCAAAAGCAGAAAGGATGTCTGAACTGGCCTTCCCCTGAAATTGCTATCACAGAGCCTTCATCCAGTAACTGATGAAAGCAGATGCAGAGATCCACAGCCAAGCACTGGGCTGAGCTCCAAAAGTCCAGTTGAAGATGAGAAGGAAGGATAATATGAGCAAGTATAGTCAATTTCATGATTGGGAAACCCACAGAAACAGCTGACCTGAGGTTTTGGGAGCTCACAGACTCTGGACTGTCAGTTCTGGAGTCAGCGTGGGACTAATGTAGGCTGTCTGCATGTGGGTGGCAGTTGTGTAGCTTAGTCTTTTCTGCAGGTCCTAGCAGTGGTACCAAGATCTGTCCCTGACACACGAGAAGGCTCTTTGGAACATATACCTTAAGGTGGGATGCTTTGTCCAGCCTTGTTGCATGGGGAAGGAACTTATTCCTGCCTCAACATAAGCCATGCTTTTTTGGTCACCCCATGGGAGGCCTTACTCCTGAATGGAGACTGAGAAGAAGTGGATGGGCAATAGAAGGGAAGTGGGTAGAGGGACTTGGAGGAGAAGAAGGGGGGGCACTGTGGTTGGTATGTAAAATAATTAATTAATTAAAACTCAATCCAAGACATCCAAGAAATCAGAGATAATGTGTAAGGACAAAATATTTATGTAAATAATAGAGATAGAAGAAGAAGAAAAGGAGGAGTAGAAGAAGGAAAAGAAGCAGAAACAGAAGTAGAAGCAGCAGAAGAAGAAGAAGGAGGAGGAGGAGGAGGAGGAGGAGAAGAAGAAGAAGAAGAAGAAGAAGAAGAACAACAACAACAACAACAGCAACAACAACAAGAACAAGAAGAAGAAGAACAAGAACAAGAAGAACAAGAACAAGAACAAAAAAGAACAATAAAAAGATGAACAGCAAAAAGAAATAACAATGTCAAAAGTACAGCAAATAATTTTAAAAATCATAGAAAAACCTTGAGAAGGTACTGTTTATCAAGGTCCAAGAAGCATACACAAAATCAAATAGATAGATTCAGAGAAGAAATTTAATGAATACATAATCAAAATACCAAACAGAGACATTAAAGGAGGAATATTAAAGCTGAAAAAAAAACTGAAGTCACATATAATGGGGGACACTTTAGAATAACATTCAACATCTCAAATGGAGAATCTTATAGCCAGAAGGAAATGTACCAATGTTCAACATATTCAGAGATCACTGATTCCAGCCTAGAATATTATAAAAAGCAAAATTATTCATCAAGTGGGTAAAGAAAAACATTCAACAATAAAACAAAATTTAGGCAGCTTCTATGAACTCATTCAGCTCACCCAAAAGTGCTAGAAATAATATTTCCATCCAGGGAAGTTACCACTCCTAAGAAGACACAAGAAATATATAATCATAGAAGAGTGAAGCAAAATGGACAAAATCATACAGTAATGACAAAATAAGAGGAATCAATAAACAGTTCTCATTGATAACTCTCAGTATTAATGACCATATTTCTTCAATAAAAAGAGTACAGATTGGATAAAAAAACAGAATACATACTTTTGCTGAATTCATGAATATCACCTCACCATCAAGAATAAATTCCAGAAATAGAGTTTGAATATCTGAAATATATAAAGAAATAAAAAGAACATAAAGGAAACAAACATCCCAATTAAAAACTGGGTACATCTAGTATCCACTTATGAGTAAGTACATACCATATTCATCTTTCTGGGTCTGGAGGTTACCTCACTCAGGATAGTGTAATCTAATTCCATCCATGTGCATGCACAATTCAATATATCATTTCCTTTTAACCTTGAACAAACTCTAATGTATAAATGTGCCACAGTTTCCTGAGCCTATAGTTCATAATTTTAGAGACGCTAAATAATAAGGTGAACCCAAAGATAAACAAATATAGATCTACCTGGAAATTAGAAACAGACAAGTTTGCCTGACAAAATTGGGAGCATGGGTTTGGGGAAAAGGGAGGGGGAAGAGACAGAAGGATCTCTGTGAGTTCAAGGACAGCCTGGTCTACAGAGTTATTCCAGGACAAAGATATACAGAGAACCTGTCTCAAAAAGTAAAAGTAAAAATAAAAGAAATAGAGGTTAAAGTAAAGCTGCATAAAGGTGGAAAATACACAGAGAATCTTGATGCTGTGTGTTATTATGCTCTCTTTGAATTGTTTGAATGCTGAGGAAGGAGCAACAGCTGCTAAAAGACTTTTGTTTATAAATGCTGCTGAATTAATCCAAGATAGATATTTTGAAAATACCTTGGCTTCAAAATTGAAGTCAAAATGTATGCTACTTTGGAGAAGAGATTGTGCTTTTGTTTCCACAGGAAATAAGAGGCTGTGGATTCATTCTGAATTAAGAAAAATCAGGTTCAATCAAGGAAGTCCACCTGAGAAATCTCCAGTAGTAACAGATGGCCTGGATACAGAGTTCTACATCCAGAACTGATTCAGGATTGCTGCCTGAGATGATCAAGACTCACAGGATACTCCAGTCAGGACTTGATTATAACTCTAAATTTTCTTTAGGTCCCCATAAGATCATCAGCACCCCCAACCAGCAGGAAGTAGCCTGAAATACTACACCCACATTCCCAACAAACGGACTATGGATATTTTCCTTTGTTAAAAAAAAGAGGGAAATGGTGTGGGAGAATTATCTGTATTCTGTCAATCATGCATTTTAAATAAATGCTGTTTGGCCAGGTAGGAAGTATAGGTGGGTCAACCAGATAGGAAGTAGAGGCGGGGCCATGAGAACAGGAGTATTTCTTCTGGGAAAAAGGAAGCTCTTCCTCCACTCCTGCACAGACTACCGAAGAGACGGGATGTTACCTGCCCAGCTGACAAGCCATATGGCTAACATAGATGAGAATAATGGGTTAACATAAGGTATAAGAGCTAATAAGTAGCCTGACCTAATGGACCAATCAGTTTATAATCTTATGGAGTCCTGTGTGTGATTTTCTTTGAGCTTGCCGGTTGTGGGGTACTGGGAGGGACAGAAACCCCAATAAGCCGGCCCCTCGTGTTACAGTGACCAGAAAAGAGGCATGATGCATGCTCTACATTGGCATATATAGTATAAGAGACCATGCCCCAGTGGGCTGGTAACCACTGGCTGTAAGACTTCCTACAGCACCCTCCCCTTTCGTTTAAATAAGAGCATTCTAAGCCTAATACAAAATTATATACAATTAGAACAAATATATTCAGTAATTATCCTATCCTAACTAGTTTAAGTCTTGTATAAGAAATAACTTGGTCAAGATATGAGAGGAAAGTAACCAACTATCTAGTCTTCAACCCCATTAAAGATCCAAGAAGGGAAATAATATTACTTAAGTAAGCAGGAAGTGGAATAAAACAACTTCCAAAAATGTGCAACAAATGACCCAGACAACTAGCTACCTGGGCAATCACTCAAAGTCTCACTTTCAACGTTGAAGCAACCAACTTTGGCTAAGACCTAGAATAACTGACATACCATTTTCAGAGGCAGGAAATTTTTCAAAATTGTCTTATCCTGTCTTGGTAAGATTTGACAGTCCTGCTTATCGATTTCTGGACATCATGTATCTCTTCAGTGGTTGAGGCATGAGCATTTCTTTGCCCAAAGTCCTGTTTTGCCAAGAAGAAAACAAGCTCCAAATGGAGTGTCTCCAGTGCTCAACATTCTCTCAAAAATAGTGTCACCCATGTGGCCAACTAAATCCATGTAAAACCTGAGAGGGCTTGAAAAGGAATTCTAGACAAAAAAAAATACAGAGTTTAACACAGCTTTTTGCTCTTTGCTCACGGTGTGCTTGCAGCTCCTTTAAGAGAGATTTTTCCTAATTCAGTTGTAACAGAAAAAAAAGCTTCAAGGTTTTAAAATTCGGCTTCCTGGGCTGCGCTGCCAATGCATACTCTGACTATAAAGCATTTCAATGGCATTTGTGGGCCCAGGTGTTTGTGTGCCTACTTGGTGTCAGGAAGAAAGTAGCTGAGACTGTGCCCATGCCTCAGCACTCCCTGCCTGGACAAGCAATGGAACCAGGTCTACTAAGCTTGCACAGGTGGAAGACCATGGTGGATTGGCAGATTCCTATCACCATAAACAGAGATGTTTTCAGGCTGTGCAGTGCTCTGCATGGCAGATTTGGCTGTAACTCATATATAAAGGGTTTATGTGCTGCACACTCATTCTCGGGGTTGGAATGCTGAGTGCAGCTCCTGCCTGGCAACCCCAGAGCTAACACTGGTAGTGCTTTCACCATTTTAAAAGTGGAGAGAGTGAGGCAGAGCCAGCATCTAACACAGCTACAGCCTTGCTACTTACCAATTTATAAGCTCTTCAAAACATAAAGAATTACAGATAATACAATAAGGACAGATTCAGACATTAAAAAAAAACTCTAAATGGATCACAGCATTGGATAAATGTATGAAAGCTTGGAAGAGTGAAGAAAAAGAGTATAGAGAGTCATAAAATAAAGTTAATGCTTTAAATAAAAGGTAAAAATTTAAAGATGGACAGTACACAGAGAGTTTGGATTATGTATACTATTGTGTTATCTTTGAATTTTTTGAGTGTGAAGGAGACAAGTACAGAGAGACATTTCATTGTATGGGTTGCTAAGCTAAACCAGCATGTATATTATAAAGGTATCTTGACTTCAGAATTTGGGTCTAAGTATATGTTGCTTTGGAAATGAAGTTTCCCTTTTGTTTCCACAGAGGATGAAAACCTGTAGAATACTTCCAGACAAATGTGGTTTGATAGACCACATCCCCCTTAAAAGTTTCCATAAACACCCTCAAAAAATTACTTTGCCCAAATGAGATGAACCTAGCGCACAGGATACACCATGATTAACAGTGCCCCCAATCAGTAGGAAGCAGTATTCAAAAAACTATGCCCATATTCCCAAATATTGTCTATCAATGTTTGTTTACATTTAAAGGGGGATATGATATAACTATGAATAATTGGCATTGGTATGGATCTTGATTTATTGATACAAATTTAATGTTAATATTCTTATATGTATATTTCTGCTCTTGATTAAGGTATTGTGTTTGTGTATCTCATTTAAAATGTAATGTACAATTAAGAAATATAGGTTAATAGAAAATCATCTATAATAGTCAAACTTGTAGTCAAGTTAGTTAGATTTTCTAGATGTATTGAGATATATTTCAGTTAGATAGGTATTCTTCAAATCTTTCAGAGACCTTCAGAATATGGCATTTCAATGTTTCAAGAAATTAGGGCTTTTCATGACAGTGAGACACATCTGTTCCGGCAGCACCAAGCTACTTCAAGAGGATGATGGGCATTGAAGAGGTTCCTTATGGAGCTTGTTAGCAATTTGGGCAAGAAACTCCTCTTGCCTGGCTGCATAAACTGGACATGCAGGACCCACAGAGAAATGACTGCTGAACTTAAAGATAAGATGATCCTTTGGGGTTCCTGCTTCATGAAAGAGTCTGCAAGATATTCTGCAGGTTACAGAGGAAAGAGAGTGGATTGTCTTTGAAATTTCCTGCTTCATGAAAAGTTTGCTGGATACTATGGGCCTATAGACTGAAGATGGTGTCCAAATGATAGAAACAAACTTTGGGTGACTATTCAGACAACAAGATGTCTCTGTCAATTCTAGAGTTTTGGATGTCGCTTACAATGTACATTCTGTTTACTGAGGTAATATTATATCTTTCTGGAGGTTTTCATGGAGTTGAAGAATAGATAGTTATAGTTTTCTTTAGTTATAATGAAAATAAAATAAATAAAAATGTTGTAACTTAAATTCTTGCTAGATACCTGTTATATGTAATTTTACTCTGTTAATTTTAAAACCTTCCTTTTTATTTAAACAGAAAAGGGGAGGTGATGTTGGAATCCCCTCTGTGTGTTGTTTGCATTGGTTAATAAATAAAGAGACTGCCTTGGCCTGATAGGGCAGAACTTAGGTAGGTAGAGAAGACAGAACTGAATTCTGGGAGGAAGAAAGAAGAGTGAGACAGATACCATGGATCTACCAGAGACAGACCTTGGGAATTTTATCTAGTATGACACTGCCACATGGCAATACACAGATGAATAAAAATGGGTTAAATTAAAATGTAAGAATTAGTCAATAAGAAACTAGAATTAATGGGCCAAGCAGTGATTTAATTAATACAGTTTCTGTGTTGTTATTTCAGGGCTAAGCCAGGACAAACAAGCAGCCCCTTGCATCAGATAGGGATTCTTCAAATCTTTCAAACACTATAAAATATGGTATTTATAATGTTTAAGAATTTAGGACATTTTATGACAGTAAGGCATACATATTCCTGGCAGCACCAATCTACTTCAAGAGTAAGACGGACACTGAAAAGGTTGCTCATTAAGTTTGTTAGCCATTTGGGCAAGAAATTGCTCTTACCTGACTGCTTGATAAACAGGACAAGCAGAATCCACAAGGAAATGATTGCTGAACTTGCCTAAAGGTGAGACTGTCCTTTGGGGTTCCTGATTCATGAAAGTCTGCCAGGTATTCTATAGGACACAGAAAAATGTGACTGACAAACTGCCAATATATGCAGAACTTTCTTTGAAATTTCCTGCTTCATGGTAAAGTCTGCTGCATGCTATGGGCCTGTAGGCTAAATATGGATGCTCCCAAAGTACAGAAGAACTTTGGGTGACTGTCCAGGTAGTGAGATGTCTCTGTCATTTCTAGAGATTTGGAAGTTGCCTATAAGGCACTTCCTGTTTACTTAGGTAATATTGTATCCTTCTGGAGTCTTTGGTGGAGTTGAAGAATAGAAATAGAATTGATAGAAAGTAGATGTAGATAGTGTAACTGTAATTTTTGCTTAATACCTGTTTAGTTATATGTAATTTTGCTATGTTAAAGTTAAAACCTTCTTCTTCATTTGAACAGAAAAGGGTAGGTGATGTTGAATTTCTTCTCTGTATGCTGTGAATACCATTGGTTAATAAAGAAACTGCTTTGAGTCAAAGCAGGGCAGAGATAGGCAGGGAAAACTAAATTTAATGTTTCTAGAAAAAGGCAGAGTGAATAGAAGCCATGTAGTCCTGCCAGATACAGATACTCAGAACTTCACCCGGTAAATCATTGCCATGTTGCGATACACAGATTAATGGAGATGTGTTGAATTTATATGTAAGTGTTAGTGAATATGAAGCTAGAGCTAATGGACCAGGCAGTGATTTAATTAGTTAGTACGGTTTCTGTGTGATTATTTTGGTCCTGGGAAGCCAGGCCAACAAGTAACCTTCTCACAGCATATTGTTCTCTTTGTTTCTACTTTTTAGATTTTAGTCTTCAATTTAATTATTTCCTGGTGTCTACTACTTCTTCATGAGTTTGCTTTGATTTATCCTAGAGATTTTAGGTATACTGTTAAGTCACCAGTGTGATATTTCTCTAACTTCTTTATGTAGGCATTTAGTGCTATACACTTTTTTCTTATTACTGCTTTCATAGTGTCCCCAAATTTTGGGTATGTTTTACATTTATTTTCCATGGCTCTAAAATTAATTTAATTTCTTTTATTCCTCTTCCATGACCCAGTAGTGGATCAGTTGAGAATTATTCCATTTCCATAAATTTATTTCAAATTTTTTGTATCTGTTGAGATTTGTTCTAAGGCTGACTATGTGGCCTATATTAGAGAAGGTTCCATGAGGTGCTAGGAAGCTTTATTTTTCTGTGTTTGAATGAAATGTTTTGTAGCTGTCTGTTAAGTACATTTGGATCATAACAACTGTTAGTTCCCTTTCTTGTTTGTTAAGTTTCTGCCTGGAAGACCTGTACATTGATGAGATGGTATGCTGAAGACTCCCAATATTAATGTGTTGGGTATGATATGTGATTTAAGATTTAGTAATGTTCCTTTTACATTTGTCAGTGCCCTTGTATTTATGGCACAGATGTCCAAAATTGAGACTTCATCTTGGTGTTCTTTTCCTTTGATGAATATGAAATTTTCTTCTTCATCTCTTTAGATTAATTTTACTTTGAAGTCTATTTTCTAGATATTTTCATACCTGCACTGGCTTGTTCCTTAGATCCGTTTGATTAGAAATATTTTCCCAACCCTTTAATCTACGATAATGTCTGTCTTTGAAGTTGAAGTAAGTTTCTTGTTTGTAGCAGAACGTCAGATCCTGTTTTCATGTCCATTTTGATAGCCTATGTCTTTTTATTGGTGAATTGAGCCCATTGATATTAAGAGATGTTATTGACCAGTGATTACTAATTCCTTTTAATTTTTGGATTTGGTGGTAGTTGTGGTAGTGTGGATATTTACCTTCTTTCAGTTTTGTTGTTGTGAAATTACTTATTGCCTATGTTTTCCTGGATGTTACTGAGTTCCTTGTGTTGGAGTTTTCCTTCTGGTTCTTTCTGTAGTGTTAGATTTGTGGATAGGTATTGTTTAAGTATGGTTTTGTCATCAAACGTCTTGTTTACTTTGTTCGTATTGATTGAAAATTTTGCTGGGTATAGTAGTTTGGGATGACATCCATTGTCCCTTACTGCTTATAAAATGTCTCTAGGACTTTCTGGTCTTTATATTCTCCATTTAGAAGTCAGGTGTACTTCTGATAGATCAGCCTCTTTATGTTACTTGAACTTTTTTCTTTGCAGCTGTTAAAGTTCTTTTATTATTCTGTATGTTTTGTGTTTTGATTATTATGTGGTGAGGAGACTTTATTTTTCTTTTTTTATGGAAGGGTCCTGACTTTTTTCTTATTCTGTAAGCTTCGTATACCTTTATTGGTATGTCCTTCTTTTGTTGAGAATGTCTTGTTCAATGATTTTGTTGTATATTTTTTTCTGAGTCTTTGAGTGGGGATTCTTTTCCTTCTATCCCTATCATTTTTACTTTTGGTATTTTCATGGTGCATTTTATGGTACATTTCTTGCATGTTTGTGTTAGGAATTTAGTGAATTTAATGTTTTCTTTGACTGAAAAATCAATTTTCTCTATGGAATCTCCAGTGTTTGAGATTATCTCTAAGGAATTTTCAGTGTTTGAGATTCTCTCTTCCATCTTTTGTGCTCTGGTGGTTATGAATGCATCTGTAGTTCCTGCTCTCTTCCCAAATTTTCCATTTCCAGAATTCCCTCAGTTTGTGCTTTTCTTTTTATTTTTCTATTTCAGTTTTCAAGTCTTGAACTGTTTCCTTCACTTGCTTGATTTTTCTCTGTTCTCTTGACTTTTTTTTTTAAAAGGAATTTATTGATTTCTTTTGACTTTCTGTTTGTATTTTTCAAGATTTCTTTAATGAAAAATTTTCGTTTCCTCTTCAGGTACTCTATCCTCTTCACAAACCAATTTTTAAGTTCTTTTTCTTGTGTTTCGATTGCATTGAATTGTTCATGTCTTGTTGTAGAATCCCTGGGCTCTGGTGTTGTCATATTGCTATCTCAGTTGTTGAATATATTTTTACATTGGCATTTGTGCATCTTTTCATCCAACTGCTGTGGCGTATGCCTGTTTCTGTTCTTCCAACTATTGTAGTATAAACCTGTGCCTAAGTAGAGAGAAGTTTCTGTCCCACCTAGTCTCACAGTCACTCATTCCTAAAGAAACACATGGAGACTTATATTAATTATAAAATGTTTGGCCTTTTAGCTCAGGCTTATAATTAACTACCTCTTACATGACTTGGCACCTTTTCTCAGGGCAACATTCTCATCTTGCTTTCTCTGCATCTGGCAGGTAACTTCACCTATGCCTTTCCTCTTCCCAGAGTTCTCTTAGTCTGGTTGTCACACCTATTCTTCCTGCCTGTCTGCTGGCCAACCAGCATTGTATTAAACCAATATGACTGACAAATATTTATAGTGTGTAAAAGCATTATCCCACAGCAGTTCCCCTTTTTCTTTAAAAAAAAAAAAGGTGCTGAATCTAATCTCCTTTGCTTAGTTTTATTTCCTCACCAGTCTACATAACAATCTTTAACCAACACACTAAATTAGCAAAAACATCCAAATGAAATTTGGGGGGGGTGGAATGCGGGCATAATTTTTTTTTGAGAGTAAATTTTATTAAATTATCAAAGTTTCCATTTCCGCCCCTCTTCCCAACACCCTCCCACTCCCCCCACTCCCTCTCCTCCTCCCTCTTCGTCCCTTAGGGCAGTCAGGGTTTCCTGCCCTGTGGGAAGTTCAAGTTCCTCCCCCCTCCCTCCAGGTCCAGGCAGGTGAGTATCCAAACAGACTGGATCCCCAAAATCCAGTATATGCAGAGGAAACAAGTCCCAGTATCATAGTCAATGGCTTTTCAGAAAGACTTCGGGCCAGCCACATTCAGAGAATCCGGCCAAATTCCGAGAATCTGGTTAGATCACGTCCTCGTTCAGTCCCAGTCCAACTGGCCTTGGTAAACTCTCATTAGATCCGTTCCCTTGTATCAGTGGGTGATAGCATCCCTCACAGTCCTGATTTTCTTTTTCATTTTCTTCATCCTTCTGCTCCTCATTTGGACCTTGGGGGGCTCAGTCCGGTACTCCAATGTGGGTCTCCGTCTGTATCGCCGTCCTTCGCCAGATGAAGGATCCCTCTGATGGCCCTCTCGCGGGCATAATTTTTAAGGCTACTTCTTTCCAATGGGGGTATCCTGGTAATCTTATGGAGACCCAAAGCAAATTTAGAATTATTGTCAAGTTCTAACTGATGTATTCTGTGAGGCTGGATCATCTCAGCCAGTGGCCATGAAACTGTTCTGGGTGCAGAGCTCAAAAGAAACTGCAACAGAGATGCTCTTAAATGTTGGCTTATCTAGGATATCCATTTCCACTGGAAATTTTTAAGGGGGTCCTCCTTATCAAACTTTATTTTTCATAACCAAGAATGCATCCACAACCTCTCATTTCCTGTGGAAACAAAAACAAAATCTCTTCTGCAAAGTAATATATGTTTTGACTTAAATTTTGAAGTGAAGGCATTTCAAAGCATATAGGTTGGATTAATGCAGCAGTTTTTATAATCAAATATCTTTTAACAGCTGTTGCTCCTGTATTTAAACAATTCAATGACAGCACAATATCATACAGTATCCAGACTCTCTGTGTATTTTCCATATTTATGTGTTTTTTATATTTCTCTATTTCTTTATTTTTTAATTTTTGCTTTTTGAGGAAGGTTGTTTCCTAATGTTTTGAGAAATCACTACTCTGACATCCAAAGTGGTTGTGGCATCTTGCATTCCCACCAGCAATGCAGAAGTGTTCCTTTTTCCCCAAAACCTCTTCAGCATAAGTTGTCATCAGTGTTTTTGATCTTGGCCTTTCTTTTAGGTGTAAGATGGAATCTCAGCTTTGTTTTGATTTGCATTTCTCTGATGACTAAGGATGTTGAACATTTTCTTAAGCATCTTTCAGCCATTTAAGATCCCTCTGTTGAGAGTTCTATGTTTAGGTCTGTACTCCATTTTTTTCCATTGGATTATGTGTTCTTTTGTTGACCAATTTCTTGAGTTCTTTGTATATTTTGGAGATCAGATCTTTGTCTGATATGGGGTTAACGAAGATCTTTTCCCATTCTGAAGACTGTCATTTTCTTTATCCATTCTTCAGTTGAGGATCATCTAGATTGTTTTCACATTCTGAATATTAGACACAATCCTGCTAGGAATACAGTTGAGCAAATTTCCTTGTGATAAGAGTGTGCATCTTTTCGAAACATGCCCAAGATTGATATTGTTAGATCTTAAGGTGATTTGATTCCCAATTTTCTGAGAAACAAGCAGACTGATTTTATCAGCCATTTTAACACCATAATCTGTCATTGGTGATTTTTTTTTAATCTTAGTCATTAGGATAGGTGTAAGGTTTTATCTCCAAATGCTCTTGATTTGCATTTGCCGGATCCTAAGGATGTTAAGCATTTCCTTAAGTGTCTTTCAGCTACTTGTGATTCTTCTGCTGAGAATTCTCTGTTTAGATGTGTATCATATTTTTTGATTGTATAATTTGGTATTTTGGTATCTTTGTATATTTTGCAGATCAGTCCTCTGTTCATGTGAGGTGAAGACCTTTTCCCATTCTGAAGGCTGTTCTTTTGTCTTATTGCCTGTGTTCTTTGCCTTCCAAAAGCTTCTGTTTCAGCAGGTTTCCATTATTAATTGTTGCTCTCAGTTCAGTGTTTCTGGTACTGATTTTATATTTAGCAAGTGGTCTCCTGTGCCCATTTGTTAAAGGCTACTTAGCAGTTTCTTGTCCATGAGCTTATGTGTGGCTGAATTTATATTGCAATCTTTGATTCATTTGGAAGTGAGTTTGTGCATAGAAATAGATATGGTTCTATTTCACATCCGTTTACATGTTGACATCCAGTTATGTAAACATAATTTGTAGAAGATGCTTTGTTTTTTTTTCTTATTTAATTTTAGATTCCTTGTAAAAAATCAGGTGTTCAGGTGTGTGTAGGAGGACCTTTTTTAATGTTGCTTTCATTGGTTAATCAATAAAGAAACTGCATGGCCTGATATGACAGAAATTATGTAGTCAGAGAAGAGAGAACTGAATTCTGGGAGGATGAAAGCAGAGACACAGAGAGAGAAAGACAACATGGAGCCACCAGGACAGACATGCTGAATCTTTCCTGGTAAGCCACGACCTCATGGTGATATACAGATTATTAAAAATGGGTTAAATCAAGATGTGAGAGTTAGTCAATA
The DNA here is from genome assembly GCF_982192425.1 of Myodes glareolus. Taxonomy (NCBI): domain Eukaryota; kingdom Metazoa; phylum Chordata; class Mammalia; order Rodentia; family Cricetidae; genus Myodes; species Myodes glareolus. The sequence goes on from NC_142026.1 coordinate 77,771,980, forward strand.
AAAGGCCAGAAATAATGGGCCAGGCAGTGTTTAAATGGCTAAAGTTTCTGTGTGACTATTTTGGGGATAAGCTAGTGGGGCTGCCAGAACAAGGGATCCTGCTCAAGGCAACATCATTTATGTATACTATCATTGCACCTGAAGAAAGGAAACATTGAATTTTTTCTTTCCACTTCAAATACACTTGATGTCCTGTTGCTCTCTTATTGCTATCGGTTGAAATTTGAGTATAATATATAGTAGACAAAGAGAGAGTGGACAGCCTTGTATTCTTCCTGCTTTCAGTGCAATCGCTTTGCTTTCCATTTAATTTGGTGTTGGATTTTGGCATGCTCTATGATACTTTATTAGGTTTAACTACATTTCTTGTGTCCCCTTTCCCTCCAAGACCTTTATCTTACAAGAAGTGTTTGATATTGTCAGAGGATTTTTCATCATCAAATGAGATAATCTTGTTTTTTTTTTCAATTCATTTTTACGGTGGATTATATTGACAGATTCTCATTGGTCAAACCACGGAGGCCCTAACCCTAACATCATGTGCCTCAACACAAGCCACCAGCCTCAGAGAATGTGGAACAGTCTCCCTACATGCACAACCATACCCATTGCTTTTTGAACCAACAAAGCCTAGGCCCAGAATGTCCATGGGGAGGTGAGTGTCTGTTTTTCCAGATGGAGGGCTCTTCTATCTAGGCCCTAGCCCTAGGAAACACATCATATGCCACACCTCCACCAAGCAAACCTAGAGAATCTGAGTACCTTATGCACATGTACAGCCATCACCCACCACATCTAGACAAACACAGTCTTGGCCTTGACTACTGCTGGAGCCAGGCAGAGATGATACCTATTTGGAGCCCCAGAACTAGTTCAGCCCATCTAACCTGATTCCATGGAAATAATTTTATTCTTAATGAATCAAAGACTATCAGAAGCCATGTTCTTGGACACTTTATTGAAAGTCATATGCACACAATTTTCTTTCCCAGTATATAAGAAGGAACCTACAACTTTTTATGACAAAGACAAACTCCAGTCCTCCAGTTGTAGACATAGCACTGGGAACTTTTAAAGCAGATTTCTGTACCAAATGAGCCTTCCTTAGGATGTCTTTTGGACCTGAGTATATTCAGGAGATCAGGACACAGATTGGCAAATTTGTCCACTAGGATATGACCCATTTCATCATAGCACTCTAGTGGAGCAGGATAGAACTCCTCAGTCAGCGTGCTTAGATTGGCCATGCAATACAAAATGTCCTTCAGGAGAAATGTAGAGATGCCATTGTAGTAAAATTTGACCCTGTTGAGCTTGGAACACTGGCCAGGGCAGACAGAAGGTCACTAAGTCAAGAGTCTCTCATCCTGTAGTGCTCTAACTCCAGAGTCTAGAGATTGTCTCCCACCCTCTCAAGTAGAATTTGGAGATGTGTAAGGCTTAATTTGAATAATGGTACGCCAAGTAGGTTCAGATGTTTCAGCTGAAAAAGCCTCTGACACCAGGGCAGATGTTTCAAGTCTGATTCAGACAACTGGCAGAATTGGATGGAAAGAGTTTCCAATGGGCTCTTCAGGCATTTAGGCAAATAACAAGAGATTACTTCTGTCAAAGAGCATGTGAGAGCATATTCATGTGCGCACTTCTACAGAGCAGATATCTTCATTTTGGATTATATTGTCAGAACAAAACAAAATGACCCAAAGCAACTAGGAGAGGAAAGAATTTGTTCACCTGATATTTAGAAATGTATAATCCATCTCTGTGGGAAGTAAGGATCGGAAGACAAACAGGGTAGCAACCTGGAAGCAGGATGTATACAGAGAGGCCATGTAGAAATGCTACTTATGACTTCACTTGCCATGTTCTGCTTGCCCTGCTTTCTTAAGGAACCCAGGACAGCTAGCCCAGGAATATCCCCAGATTCAGTAGATCTTGCTCTCCCTAATTAATCACTAGCTGCAAGAAATTGCCTATGACCTTATTGATAGGAATATTATAAATGCATTTTCTGACCTGGGGTTCCCACTTCTCAGAGGACTCTATTATTTATCAACTTGATACAAACATCACCCAGGGTAGGGGGCCACTGAATCAAAATCAGTCCTTCTGATGTTGGAGGTCAAAGGACAATGGGCAGCCTCTTGGTGTCTGCTCACTAGGGACACACAATTGCCTTCTCAGGCACATTTCAATTGCATATCAGAGGCTTGGAGGTAGCTTGGCAGCTTCTCTTTCTCACTATGTCAGAGAACCAGAGGTGGCCAATGGAGCCTTGAAGAATACAAGCAAGTGAACCTACTCCAGATTATTTCTGGTAGTCTCTTGGCCTCTGTAGTACAAAACTTACCTTAGCTACACCTTCCCAACATAGCCTAAGTCAGTCACCTCATTGCTTCAATCCCTGAAAATGACCATTATTGTCAAAACTTGATCAAGAATTCACTGTTTGCTAATCTCAAATCTGTGCTCAAATAATCCATCCCTCTGCACTGATAGTACAAATGGAAATTGAGACAAGGTTGCTGTTCTTTCACAAAGCTGTGAGGACAGATGTCTCCAAGTTACCTCTCCAGGCATGATTTTTGCCCTCCTTAGGACAATCTTCTCCCTCCTGTTCCCTTGTTTCCAGGGTAAGCAGCACCCCAAGGAAGTATATATAACACACACACAAAGATATTACACATGACCTAATAGTTCGCCTATTAGAAAGAAATATCTCTACAATACTCTCACAGCAGCTCATCTGATGAATGATGAAAGGTCATTGAAGTATATGAGCTTTGGACCAGTTAAGATGAAATCAAGACCATACACAGATGATGGAAACAGACCATCAGGGTGAAATTCACAGTACCTAACTGATCTCAGGTGCTCACTAATCTTCAGTGTACTAGAGGAAGGTTTCTTGTCTTAACAAAACCAGCTCTCTATGCTTTCTTACCTGAACAAGTGTCTCATGTGCTCAGCAGAAAGACATCATTCATCGAGAGGTGCTTAAAACAGGTTAATTTGGAGATCTGCAAAATGAACCTGGATGCACATTTCTCCCCTCTATCGGACAAAGAATTTACACCTTTGTTGGTGTTCATGAAAATTTGGAATAGATGGAGTTTGCAAAAATTTCTCATCTGGCCTAAGCAAAGTGCAGAATGACTCAGTATGGCCAGAGTCCAGTTTGTGGATAGCTCAAGTTCCTTCATAGAGTCTGGCAGGAAGGTTTTCATGATGGTCTTGATAAGCTCCACAGGAGTTTCACAGATTGTCATTTTCTTACAGTGAAGCTTCACAGACCTCTTTTGCTGCTGGGCCCACTGCAGCAAGTATGTTTGTTGTTCATCCAGTTCAGCTTTTAGGTCAAAATCAGTCACCACCCTCAAGGGTCGCTTCAGGGCATATTTAGGAAAGTCATAGCCTTTTTGCTCCTTACTCAGCATTCCTATTGAGCACTCAACACCTTCTAGTCCAGCCCATACATCCAAGAAGTGATTGTACCCTTTCCTTAGGTACAATACTCAAAGCTTTGACCTTCTGTGAGAGAAACAGACTTTCTGTCAAACTGACAAAAGAGAACCAAAATAGAGTCAGCTTTCCCTTCTCCTCTAATTGTAGCAAGGCCTGTCAGGCAAGTGCTTTTAGCATGAGCTACCCCTGGATATTCCTGCTTTCCTCCCTTCAATTAGTGTAGACTTCTCTTCTCTTTTTCTGGGGAAAGGACAGCAAACGATAATCCTTCTATGGCTACATAAACACTGAGGTGCCCTGCACTGCTGAAAGCTGATTAGCTTATTAAATTTTAGGTAGTTGCATCTGCTTCTACTCTCTTCCAGTCTGAGCACATCAGAAACCTGTGATCCACCACAGATCATATCTACTTGACAGGACATGTCCCCTTTTAGTAATCAGGTGACTCCATTTCTCTTCTCCTTTTGCCCTACCTAAGGTGAACGTTCTTTGTCAACAGCATATCTATACCAGAAATTACAGCTTGTAATACCACCACATCTGGGACCTTCATCATTGCTCCCACCAGGAGGCACACAAAAGTCCATGAGGCCACCATTGCTGTCAGTATCTTCATGCATCTGCTGTTGAAAGCCTCCTTGAACAGGGATGGGAAGAGCTCCATGGGTACCTGCTGCAGTACTGAAATGGCAAAGTCCTCATTCCTCAGCAGAGTTTTCACTGCCAGCCCCAGGAGTGTGGATGGGGTCTCAAAGCTCATTCTGATGAGTCTTTAGAGAGAAAGTCCTGGGGAAACCTTCAGGAGACAAATGTTCATGTTATGGCTTAGGGTTTTGTATGTCTCACCCATCACAGAAACTTACCCAGGTCAGAATCCTCGATATAACACTAGTCAAGTTCTCATTGGGTCTTCTTCTAATATCTGGTCATCTGAAAGCCTCATCAATGTCAGCGTGTGGAATCTGTACTTAGAACCAACACATGTACAGATTATCAATTGTCCCAGCAAGTACAAGGCTTTGTTGTTCTTAATCTCATTTACTTTTGGAAAAATTATTCAGAAACAAGCAATCAAATCAGCCTATGTGGTGCCAAAATGAGACAGACCACCTCTTATGTCCCTTATGAATTGAGAGTGCTAAGGTCACATGTACAGCTCACCCAAGTTCTCACTTCCACATTTTCAGTCTGCATGGAGAGGACTAAAGAGATATACCCAGTTGCCTGACATCTTGGGCTCCTATATCCGTTTATGCTCCTTTCGCCTCACTACATCTCTACGTACTCCAGCGTTTTATTGAGACATTTCTACCTAACTTGGAAACTGATTGTACATCTGCTTAAAACCATATATGATTATATTTACTTAGTGTATAGTAACTGAGTCTTAGCTCCTCATCTGAAAACAAAAGTGCTTAATCAAAAGAGAACTGAAAGATTCCATTAATGCATTGATTGGTTGAATTATTTTTGTGGGGGTGTTTATCGGCACATGTGTGATTTATTCTTACCTGTACCAAAGATGTTTGACCTGAACATAAGCAGCCTAATGATGTATGATTAATCACACCTCAGAGCATGAAACTGGGGTTCAACCTGAAGAACAGAAGAGCAAAAAACCTCTCACTGACTCTTTCCCCTCCCAATTTTTATGCCCTCCACCGGTGAGATGAAAGGCTTGTTACTCCCAAAGGTGGGGATAAAATGTGTGATCGCCACCACCTGTATTTGTTTCCACATTGATCTTGTGTAGCCAAGGGTTGCCTTGAAATCAGAGAGATCCATTTGACTCTGATGTGGGGTTCCCCTGTGTATGCTATGAATCGATTGGTGAATAAATAAAAATCTTCTTTAGTCTGTGATAGCATAGAGATGAGCTAGGCAGGAAAAACTATTGTGAATTCTGGCAGAAAGAAAGGAGATTCATTGGTTACCCCAAGATACTTTATGCTATATGTGGCTATCGTGAAAGGTGAAGTTCCTCTGATTTCCTGTTCTGCTTCTCTCTCCTTTGTGTATAGGAGGGCTACTGATTTTTGTGAGTTGATCTTGTATCCTGCCACATCACTGCAGGTATTTATCAGTTGTAGGATTTCTTTGGCATAGTTTTGGGGTCACTGATGTACACTATCATAGCATCTGCAAATAACGAAAGTTTGACTTCTTCCTTTCCAATTAGAATCCCCTTCTTCTCTGTATGTTGTCTTATTGTTATTGCTAGAACTTCAAGCACTATGTTGAAGAGATATGGAGAGAGGGGACAGCCTTATCTTGTTCCTGATTTTAGTGGAATGGCTTTGAGTTTATCTCCATTTAATTTGATATTAGCTGTTGGCTTGCTGTATATTACTTTTATTATATTTAGATATGATCCTTGTATTCCTAACCTCTCAAAGACCTTCATCATAAAGGGGTGTTGAATTTTGTCAAATGCTTTTTCTGCATCTAATGATATGATCATATGTTTTTTTTCTTTCAGTTTATTTATATGATGGATTACATTGATAGATTTTGCATGTTGAACCAGCCCTGCATCTCTGGGATGAAACCTACTTGATCAAAATGGATAATTTTTTGATGTATTCTTGGATTCAGTTTGCCAGTATTTTATTGAGAATTTTTGCATCAATGTTCATGAGTGAGATTGGTCTGTAATTCTCTTTCTTGGTTGAGTCTTTGTGTGGTTTTGTATCATGGTAACTGTAGCTTCATAAAAAGAGTTTGGCAACGACTCTTCTGTTTCTATTATGTGAAATCCATTAAGAAATACAGGTATCAGCTCTTCTTGGAAGTTCTGTTAAAATTCTGCATTAAAACCATCTGGTCCTGGGCTTTTTTTTAGTTGGGAGGATTTTTTATGACATCTTCTATTTCCTCACGACTGATAGTTCTATTTAAATTGTTCACATGGTCTTGATTTAATTTTGGTATATGGTATTTATCTAAAAACAAGTCCATTTCTTTTACATTTTTCAACTTTGTGTCATATAGGCTTTTGTAGTAAGACCTAAAGATTCTCTGAATTTTCTCAGTGTCTGTTGTTATGTCCCCCTTTTCATTTCTGATCTTGTTATTTTGTGTGTTCTCTATCTACCATTTGATTAGTTAGGATAGGGGTTTGTCAATCTTTCTCAAAGAACCAGCTCTTTGTTTCATTGATTGTTTGGATTGTTTTCTGTGTTTCTATTTTGTTGATTTCAGCCCTCAGTTTGATTATTTCCAGTCTTCCTCTCCTCCTGGATGAGTCTGCTTCTTTTTTTCTAGAGCCTTTAGCTGTGCTGTTAAGTCTCTAATGTGTGCTTTCTCCATTTTTTTTAATGTGGACACTTAGTGCTATGAACTTTCCTCTTAGCACAGCTTTCATAGTGTCCTATAGGTTTGGATGTATTGTGTCTTTATTTTTGTTGAATTCAAGGAAGACTTTAATTTCTTTCTTTATTTCTTCTGTGACCCAGGGATTATTTAGTAGTTGAATATTCAGTTTCCATGAACTTGTAGGCTTTCTAGGGGTAAAATTGTTGTTAAATTCTAACTTTATTCCATGGTGATCCAATAAGACACAGGTGGTTACTGAAATTTTTTTGTATCTGTGAAAGTTTGCTTTGCTACCGAGTACGTGATCAATTTTTGAGAAGGTTCCATGAGATGCTGAGAAGTAGATAGATTCTTTCATATTTGGGTGGAATGTTCTATAGATGTCTGTTAAGTCCATTTGATTCATTTCCTACATTAGTTCTCTTGTTTCTCTGTTAGGTTTCTGTCTGGTTGACCTGTCCATTGGTGAGAGAGGAGTGTTGAAGTCTCCTATTATTAGTGTGTGGGGTTTGATGTGTGTTTTGAGTTCATGCAATGTTTCTTTTATATATGTTGGTGCTTTTATATTAGGGACATAGACATTCAGGATTGAGATTTCTTCATGATGAATTGTTCTTGTTATGAGTATAAAGTGTCCATCTCAATCTCTTCTGATTGATTTTAGTTTGAAGTCAATTTTGTTAGATATTATTATAGCCACACCTGCTTGTTTCTTGGGTCCGTTTGATTGAAAAACCCTTTTCCAACCCTTTACTCTGAGTAGATGTCTGTCTTTGTGGTTGAGGTGTGCTTCTAGTAAACAGCAGAATATTGGATCCTGATTTCGTATCCATTCTCTTAACCTGTGCCTTTTTATAGGTGAATTGATTCCATTGATATTAAGTGATAATAATGACCAGTGGTTGTTAACTCTGGTTATTTTTTTTGGTGGTAGAGTTTGTGTGTTTCCTTTCTTTGTGTTGTGCTTGTGTAGGGCTATTAGATGTCTGAGTTATTCTGGGTTTTGTTGGCTTCCTTGGGTTGTGATTTTCCTTCTAGTACTTTCTGCAAGGCTGGGTGTGTGGCTGCGTATTGTTTAAATCTGTTTTTATCCTGGAATATATTGCTTTCTCCATTCATGGTGAAAGAAAGCTTGGCTGGATATAGTAGTCTGGGCTTGCATCCATGGTCTCTTAGTTTCTGCAGCACATCTATGCAAGACCTTCTGGCTTTCATGGTTTCCATAAAGAAGTCAGGTGTCATTCTGATAGATTTACCTTTATATGTTACTTGACCTTTTTTATTTGCAGCTCTTAATATTATTTCTTTATTCTGTATGTTTTGTGTTTTGATTATTGTATGGTGAGGGGATTTTTTTTTTATCCAGTCTATTTGGTGTTCTGTATGCTTCTTGTGCCTTCATAGGAATATCCTTCTTTAGGCTGGGAAAGTTTTCTTCTACAATTTTGTTGAATATATTTTTGGGCCTTTGAGTTGTAATTTGTCTCCTTCTTCTACTTCCATTATTCTTAGGTTTGTTTTTTTCATGGTGTCCCAGATTTCCTGTATATTTTGTATTAAGAATTTGTTGGATTTGCTGTTTTCTTTAATCAATGAGTTTATTTCTTCTATAGTATCTTCAGTGTCTGAGATTCTTTCTTCTATCTCTTGTATTCTGTTGGTTATACTTGTCTCTGTAGTCTCCTTTCATTTACCCAGATTTTCCGTATCCTGCCATTTCTCAGTTTGTGTTTTATTCATTGCCTTCATTTCAGTTTTCAAGTCTTGAACTGTTTCCTTTTCCTGTTTGATTGCTTTTTCCTTGGTATCTTTGAGGAATTCATTAATTTCTTCTAACTTTTCATTAGTCTTCTCATCCATGTCTTTAAAGGAATTTTTCACATCCTGTTTAATGGTCTCTACCACTTTCATAATGTTATGTTTAAAGTCTATATCTTCTACTTCTTCTGGATTAGGATGTTCAAGTCTTCCTGTTGTATGTTTGCTGTACTCTGGTCTTATCATGTTGCTTTTCAGATTGTTGGAGGAATTCTTGCATTGTCACCTGCCCATCTCTTTCTTCAAATGCTGTTAGGAGAGCCTTGGTGGCTTGGTCTGATCTTTGCTGTGGCTAACTGTGTACTTGGGTTTTTTTTTTTTTGGTCTGCCCTCTCTTAGGTCCCCTCAACCAAATAGTTAACTCTCAGATCCTTTCTACTCTGAAGTAGGCTGTGGTGGTGTATCCATCCAGAAGAATCTACTGGTACTAGATCAGGGTCACTTGCTGGTCAAGGACTTCACAGGCAAAAGGGTGGGCTTTGTAGATGCCAGCTCAGTGGAACAAAGAAACCCCTGTAGTCTTGCACTCACCATTGTGTCCCCAGACTTTCAGCCCCATAGCAGGCTGAGTTGGGGGATCCTGGGACACCACAGATGGAAAGGCACGTGCTTGGGGGCAAGGTGGGGTGGGATAAGTAGAGAAAGTCAGTAGCCAGGGAGAAGCCCCACTGAATGGACAGAAAGTATAGGGGATTGGAGGGTGCCTGTGCTCCCTTCCCGGGACATTTTGTCAGCCAGGAGTGAACACACTTACCCCTCTGGATGGATCTACTGGTACTGGATCAGGGCCACATGCTGTCGAAGGACCTCACAGACAAAAGGGTGGGCTTGGTAGATGCTGGCTCAGTGGAACAAAGAAACCCCTGCAGCCTTGCACTCACCACTGTGTCCCCAGACCCTCAGTCCTGAAACAGGCTTAGTTGGGGGATCCTAGGACCCCACGGATGGAAATGGGTGCTTGGGTGCAAGCTGGGGTGGGATATGTAGAGAAAGCCAGTATCTGTGGAGAAGCCCCACTGAATGTCCAGAAAGTTTAGGGGACTGGGAGGTGCCTTTGCTCCCTTTCTGTGGCATTTGGCCAGCCAGGCAGGCACACACTTATGCCTCTGGATCCCCCTGCTTTTTTTTTTTAAAAAGGAAAATATCCATAGTCCATTTTGGGGGAATGTGAGCATAGTATTCCAGGCTACTTCTTGCTGGCTGGGGGTGCTGATAATCTTATGGGGGCATAAGAAACTTTAGAATTATGATCAAGTCCTGACTGGAGTATCCTGTAAGGCTTGATCATCTCAGGCAGCATCTTGAATAAGTTCTGGATGTAGAACTCAGACATCTGAGCCATCTGTTTCTACTGGAGATCTCTCATGTGGTCTTCCTTGATCAAACCTGATTTTTCTTAACTCAGAAATGAATCCACATCTTTTCATTTCTTGTGGAAACAAAAGCAAAACCTCTTATCCAAAGTAACACACATTTTGACTTCAATTATGAAGTCAAGGTATTTTCAAAACACCTATCTTGGATTAATTCAGCAGCATTTATAAGCAAATATCTTTTAGCAGTTGTTGCTCCTTCCTCAGCATTCAAATAATTCAAAGAGATCATCATAACACAGAGTATCAAGATTCTCTGTGTATTTTTCATCTTTATGTGGCTGTATTTTAACCTCTATTTCTTTTATTTTTCTTTTACTTTTTGAGACAGGCTCTCTGTATATCTTTGGTTGTCCTGGAACTCCCTCTCTAGACAAGCCTGTCTTTGAACTCACAGAGATCCCCCTGACTCTGCCTCCCAAGGTTTGGTATTAAAGGCATGTGCTACCACACCATGAGCTCACGGAGGTCTTTCTGCATCTGCCTCCCAAGCTTTGGGATTAAAGGTATGTACCATCACACCGACCTACTCTCTTTGTTTCTTTTTTTATTTTAAGGACTTTAACCATTAGCCTGCATATATTTTTAACACACTGTAAACCATTTAGAGGTTTTCTTCATCTTTGATCTCTTTTTACTATTTATCTCTCTTTTTCTGACCACATGAGTCTTTAATTTGCTAAGCAATATGAGGATTAAAGTCATGGCTTTGACGTCTGGATCCAATCCATTCCTTAGCTTTTTGAGATTTTAGACTCATGGTGGAGGTGCTGGTTGTAGCCACATTTATTGCCACAACTTTATGGCATTTTAAGGTCCCTGCCATCAAGCAAGCTGCAGCAGTGTGCTCATAAACCACATTCAAATGCTCCATAGTCAGACTGCCTGCCTGAGTCAGACTTTGCCCTAGCAGGACTGCCCAGAAAGCCAGAATTTTAAAACAGAGCAGCTATTTTCCTGCTATCACTGAAAACCAAAAAGCATGTAGTCAACTTTTATCAACACCATTTAAGTGTTTGTGGCAGGACCTCTTAAAGAGCTGAGTCAGGAAGCCTCTCTTAAATGAGAGAGCTTGCCTCTAGCAAAAAGAGCCCATCTGAGAAATTGCTGCTACCAAGAAACCGTGCATAATGCTGTTATTTTGTTCTAGAATGAGTTCCCAAGCTAGTCCAAGCTTTATGTAGATGGAATTGTCTATGTGTTGGCACCATTCATAACATGAGGGCCTGTTTGTTGGGGTTTCTGTTCTGCCCAGTTCCCATAGCTGGTAAACCCCAAAGAAATCACATAGAGGTCTATGTTAATGATAAACTGATTTGCCCATTATCTCAGGCTTCTTATTAACTCTTATAACTCATATTAATCCATTATTATTATCTGTGTTAGCTACATGTCTCAATACCTTTTTCAGCAGGGCAAGTCACATCCTGCTTCTTCGGTGTCTGGACACGACTGCAGAGGAATGGGCTCCCTCCTTCCTTCTTCCCAGAATTTTCCTATTCTCCTCTACTTCCTGTCTGGTAGTTCTGCCTGTACTTCCTGCCTGGCTACTGGCCAATCAGTGTGTATTTAAAACATAATTGACAGGATACAGTATTGTCCTGTACCATCATGTGACCCAACACAACCCACTATCCTTAGAGAACGCAGAGCAGACTCCCTAAATGCACAATCATAATCCACCGCTTCTCTGACCACCGGAGCCTAGACCCAGACTGTCCATGAGAAGGTGAGTATCTGTTCTCCCACTTGGAGGGCTCTTCTATTAGTTTCTAGCCTTGGGAAGCACAACCCAAGCCCCACCTATACCCAGCAAACCCAGAGACACAGAGTACCTTACCCATATCAACAACCATCCCCCACCACAACTGCAATAACCACAGAGTTGGACTTGACTGCCCTTGGAGCCAGGCTTGGCATGACTACACCTGTTTGGAACCCCAGAATGGGATTAGCTCATCAAACCGGATTCCACTGTAAGAAATGTTATTCCTGATGAATTAAAGACTATCAGAAGCCACATATTCTTGATAACTTTATTGAAACACTGGTGATCAAAATTTCATTTGTTAGTAACCAAGCAGAAACCTATACCTGTTTATGACAATGACAAAGTCTGGTCTTCAGGTCATAGACACAGCTCTGGAAATATACACGGCAGATTTCTGTACCAAATGAGACTTTCTTAGAAAGTATTTTGGACCTGAGTATATTCAAGAGATCAGAACACAGATTGGCAAATTTGTCCATTAGGATATGACCCCTTTTATTATAGCACTCAAGTGGGGGCAGGGTAGAACTCCTCAGTCAGCATGTTTATATTGGCCATGCTTTGCAGAAGGTCTTTCAGGAGAGATGTAGAGATGCCATTGTCATAAAAGTTGACCCTGTTGAGCTTGGAGCACTACCTCAGGGCAGGTAGTAGGACACTAAGCTAAGATTCTCTCATCATTCAGTGCTCTAACTTCAGAGTTTGCAGAGTGTATGCTACATTCTCAAGGAGAAATTGGAGATATGTAGGACTTAAGTTGAATAATGGTACAGCACATAGGTTCAGATGTTTTAGCTGAAAAAGCCTCTGACACCAGAACAGAATTTCCAACTCTGATTTAGACAACTGGCAGAGTTTGATGGAAACAGATGCCAATGGGCTCTTCAGGCATCTATACAAAGAACAAGAGATTATTTCTGTCAAATAGCATGAAAGAACACAGGCATGTGCACACTCCTACAGAGTGGATAACTTTATTATGGATTCTATTTATATGAAAAAACAAAATGACCCAAGCAATTAAAAGTGGAAAGGATTTGTTGGCCTGAAGTTTAGAAATGTATTATCCATTCCAGAGGAAAGTCAGGACAGAAAGACTAACATAGTTGCCACCTGGAAGCAGGATGTTTACAGAGAGACCATGGAGAAATGCTGATTATGACTTTGCTTGCCATGTTCTGCTCACCCTGCTTTCTTAAAGAACTCAGAACAGCTAGCCTAGGAATGTCCCCAGATTCAGTGGTTTTTTTTTCCCTCTTTAATTAAACCTTAACTGTAAGAAATTGCCTACATCCTTACCTCTAGGAATATTATAAATGAATTTTTTGATTTGGGGTTTTCAAATAGTTTTCAGAGGACTCTATCTTTGGTCAACTTGATACAAACATCACCAAGGTCAGGAGAGCACCAAATCAAAATGAGTCTTTCTTATGTTGGAGCTGAAGGGCCAAGGAGAAGCCTCTTGATGTCTGCTCACAAGGGTCACAAAATTGTCTTCTCAGGCCCATTTCATCACACATCAGAGGCTCAGAACCTAAGTAGGCAGCTTCTCATTTTGAGTAGGTCAGAAATTCAGAGATGGCCAATGGAGCCTTGAAGGACACAAACAAAGAATTCCTAGACCAGATTATTTCTGGAAGTCTCTTGACATGTGCCCTACAAAACTTAGTGTACTTACACCTTCCAAACATAGCTTATGTCCTTCTAATTCTTGCTTGAATCCCGAAACAGACCATCACTGGATGCTCACCTTTATAGACCTGGATAGAGGGGGAAAGACCTTAGACTTCCCACGGGGCAGGAAACTCTGACTGCTCTTAGGACTAGAGATGGAGGGGGAGGTGGGGAGGGGGAGAGATAAGGGAGGCGGAGAGGAGGTGAAAACTTTTAATAAATTAATAAATAAATTAATTAAAAACATCAATTAATGAAATACATTAAAGCAGAAATTTTAGTCCTTACAACTGTAAACACATAATTTGTGACTCTTAACGTAATGATTTTTTAAAAGGATTAATCTAGAAGACAGATCCTGATTTGACCTCCACAATGAAACTGGGAGTCAAAGAGAACAAGGAGTGACTTTGGGCCAAGACCAGACCTGCATTGATAGGGGAGTTCAGCCGATCACATTTTGTCTGTGGGGCGTGTTGCCCTAAGGCAAAAGTTTACCTATAAACCCGGAGGGTGCATCCCCCCCCCACCCCCCCCCCCCCCTCTCACTCTGGCCTGGATCCAGCGTTCTGGACGGTTGGGATTCTGGTGTAAGTTTTTCCTTCTGTTCTATTAAAGCTGTATCTTTTGTAAGATAGTCTAGAGACCTTTCATTACCGATCACACTGCGTCTTCACTGCATATCTTATGCCCCATCTCAAAATAACAACAAAAACCAAAACATATAATAAAAGCATTTAAATCAAAACACAAGCATTTACTGGCATTTCTCATTAAAACCAAACTTCACAAAAGCAACCCCTCAAGTAAATTCACAAAGATTCCACCTCTCATTTTAATTATCCACAGTGAACTATAGGTGCATTGCTAAGGAGTCCTACCTATCATGTAACACTCCTCCTGATGGAGGTGAGTGACTTTCCTGATCTGGACACTGGTGACAGGGCTCTTGTCTCCAGCAGGGCCAGGCTGTGAGTGACTACACCTAAAAGGACAGCGAGGGTGTTCTCAGGATCCTATAGCTCTTTTATACTCCTTTAACTTCATGCCTGCATTTTGTGGCCCTGCCCTTAAAGGATATGCTTCCAACTGATTTGGGGATTAAATCTCTATTCATTTAAACATCTTCAGGATAATACTAGTGTGGCTTGGTTGACCCACAGGTCCTTCTAGGAAAACAAAATTACTTAACTTTGGAAATTTAGAAGAGTTGTTTAATTCGTTGATTATTGTAGGGCCTGGGTCTGCCCCTGCTCCTGGGGTTCATCTTGAGGACAGTTTCTAGTCAGCCAACTAAAACATTCTGTTTGTTCCTGTGCTCCCTCTGCTCCAACTGGTAGGGCATTGTTTACTCCATCTTTGGTGAGGTAATTTCCCACCTGCCTGGGTGGAAATCCTTGTACAGCAGCAAGGTATATAAGTATTTTCCCAAGGTTGAATAAAGGACGTTCAGCTGATCTCCTTTCGAATGACCCAGGTCTCTTTATGTGTTCTTTCAATCTCCAGGCCCTTGCCTGACTCGCATACGGTACAGTGGTGCGCGAACTGCGCTGAGGGGGTAACACACAATCAACTGTTACAGATTATGTTATTTAGTACATTTTCCTTTACAGGTACACAAACATAGTGTCTGTGTTTTATTTGGAATAAAAGTTACTTGGTGTTCATATATGATTTATTTCAGTGACTGTATATAAGGGGTATGTTTGCTTTTATTTCTGTATGTCTTGGTATGTATATGATAATGTGCTTTAGTTTGTGTTGTGTTTAATTTGGGGTACTTTTCATGTGTGTGCATATTTTATTCATGTAATTTAATGTGTGTTTTAATTTGTTTACTTTCTGTGTGTCTGTGTGTATGTGTTTGTTTGTTTAAAGATTCTTTCTATATTTAGTATAGTGTTTGTTTTGATATTCATTTTTAGGTTTCACTCCTGTTAGGGTAAAGCACTGTATCACTGATGTGTTTCACTGAAGCCTTATCAATTCATTAATAAGTTTGTTAGCTAACATATTTTATTGGAGACGAGACTGGCTACAAATAGTGCTGTGCACAGCCTCTGTCTCCTGATTGCTGAGATTGTAAGTCTGAGTCTTCAAGTCTGGCATTGTACATAAACCAACCCAGAAAAGCCTGTACTACATCCTGTTAATAAGGCTGGGCTTAAATTTCCAATCCTCCTGCTTTGAAAACTGAGAATATCAGTTTTCAACCCTCCATTGATTTTGTTTATGTTTCTCTGACAAGCGAAACTGAAACATGCTTATGTTTTGCTAAACACACAAAAATAATAAAAATGATTACAGTGGTTGGGTGTACAATTTTGACATTATGCCGATTGTTCTTTAAACATCTACTTCTGTAGTCTGAAAGGAAGATGGAAAGAAATTATGATAATTTTTGATATGATCCTTATAGTTATTATTTTAAGACTTATTGTAGGAATTAATTTAAAAGAGAGTCCTTTTTCATCTATTGGAAGCATATTCCATTGGTGGAAATCTGAAGAAATAAAAATAATTGCTTAAAGAAACAAAACAAAGAAACAACAAAAATCATTCACCAGTTCTCAAAACTCACCAAGCTCCATCACCTCAGTCAGAATGTCTACTTCCTGAATGAACAATGGAAGTGGGGCACAAGTGAGCAAAAAGTTTCCTAAACTGTGAAGAACAAAGTCCTTTTGGACTACATTTAATACTACTGCACATGTGTGGCTTCCAAGACACTATAGTACACTTTAGAGATTACTAAACTTTGAATGAAAGCCATTGCAGTTCATAAAATATCATAGGTGACTTTTCCTGAAAGGATAATCTTAATCCTGTTTAATTATAGGATGGTTAATTTGCTCAAATTTTCTTAGAACACAGCTGAAAAGGGTTTCTGAGAAACAACCAAAATGATTTTCAAAACGACTTTACAGTGTTCCTGACCGCCACACAAGTCCGGTAAAGGAACACACAATCTTCCCGCCATCCTTATCTCCCTGGCTACTCCAAAGGGGCGGCTTCCCCCAGCTAAACCCTTCTCCTCCTACGCCATCCCGGCTTTCTGCCTGGAACCCCTACCCTTCCTCTCTCCCTTTTTCGGGGCTTAAATGCCTCCAACTCAGCCTGGGTGGGTGCTGTGGCTGGGACGGGTGGTGAGTGCAAACATAAGGGAGACCCTTTGTTCTAAAAGCCTGCCTGCAGCAAGGTAAGACTGCAGGCAGGGAGACTTCTGACCAGTGAGTGGCTCTGATCCTGTAGCAGAAGATACAATGGAGGGGTAAGTGTGTTCCTGACCACCACACAAGTTCGGTAAGGGAACACAGAATCTTCCTGCCATCCTTATCTCCCTGGCTACTCCAAAGGCTTCCCCCAGCTAAACCTTCTCTTTTCCTATGCCATCCCGGCTTTCTGCCTGGAACTCCTATCCTTCCTCTCTCCCTTTTTCGGGGCTTAAATGCCTCCAACTCAGCCTGGGTGGGTGCTGCGGCCGGGATGGGTGGTGAGTGCAAACGGGAGGGAGTTCCTTTGTTTTAATAGCCTGCCTGCAGCAAGGTAGGACTGCAGGCAAAGTGATTCCTGGATAGCAAGGGGCACTAATCCAGTAGCAGAAGACCCAGCAGAGGGAAGAGCCATTGGAGAGCATCTGAAGGAAGAGATGGGCAGGCGCCAAGGCAAGAATTCCTCCAACAATCTGAAAAACAACATGAAAATACCAGATCCCAGCAATCTTACGACAGAAGAACTTGAACACCCTAATCTGGAAGAAGTGGAAAACAGTGTCATTATGAAAGCAATAGAGTCTCTTAAACAGGGTATGAATAACTCACTTAAAGAATTAGAAGAGAAATATAACAAAAAGATGGAAGAAATGAGTAAAGAAATGGAAGAGAAATATAACAAAAAGTTTGAAGAAATGAGTAAATTCGTAAATGATACCCTGGGAAACCAAGAAAAAAACAATCAGACAGGTAATGGTAACAGTTCAAGAATTGAAAACTGAAATGGAGGCAGTGAAGAAAACACAAACCAAGGGCCGGCTGGATATGAAAATCTAGGTAAACAAACAGAGACTTCAGGAACAAGCATAACCAATAGAATACAAGAGATAGAAGAACGAATCTCAGATTCTGAAGACACCATAGAGAAAATAAATGCTCTGACCAAAGAAAACAGCAAATCCAACAAATTCTCATCACAAAACATACAGGAAATATGGGACATAATAAAAAACAAAATCTAAGAATAATAGGAGTTGAAGAAGGAGAAGAATTGCAGATCAAAGGTCCAGAAAATATATTCAACAAAATTATAGAAGAAAACTTTCCCATCCTAAAGAATGATATTCCTATGAAGGTTCAAGAAGCATACAGAACACCGAATAGACTGGATCAGAAAAAAACATCCCCTCCCCATATAATAATCAAAACACAAAGCATTCGGATTAAAGAAAGGATATTAAGAGCTGCAAAGGAAAAAGATCAAGTAACTTATAAAGGTAAACCTATCAGACTTACACCAGACTTCTGAATGGAAACCATGAAAGCCAGAAGGTCCTGGATAGAGGTACTGCAGAAACTAAGAGACCATGGATGCAAGCCCAGACTACTATACCCAGCCAAGGTATTGTTCACTATCAACGGAGAAAACAAAATATTTCAGGATAAAAACAAATTTAAACAATACGTAGCTACTAATCCAGCCTTACAGAGAATATTAGAAGGAAAATCACAACCCAAGGAATCCAACATTCCCAACACTGCCTACAATAACTCAGACATCTAGCGACCCTTCACAAGCACAACTCAAAGAAGGAAAACACATACACTCTACTACCCAAAAAAAAATGACCAGAGTCAACAACCACTGGTCATTAATATCACTTAATATCAATGGAATCAATTCACCTATAAAGAGGCACAGACTTAGAGATTGGATACGAAAACAGGATCCAATATTCTGCTGTTTACAAGAAATACACCTCAACCACAAAGACAGACACCTACTCAGAAGAAAGGGTTGGGAAAGGATTTTCCAAGCAAACAGACCTAAGAAACAAGCAGGTGTGGCCATTCTAATATCTAACAAAATTGACTTCAAACTAAAATCAATCAGAAGAGATGGAGATGGACATTTCATACTCATAACAGGAACAATTCATCAGGAGGAAGTCTCAATCCTGAATATCTATGCCCCTAATATAAAGGCACCCACATATGTAAAAGAAACTCTTCTAGAACTCAAGGCAGCCATTAAACCACAGACACTAATAGTAGGAGATTTCAACACTCCTCTCTCACCAATGGACAGGTCAATCAGACAGAAACCAAACAGAGAAATAAGAGAATTATTAGAGGAATTGAATCAAATGGACTTAACAGACATCTATAGAACGTTACACCCAAATAGGAAAGAATATACCTTTTACTCTGCAGCTCATGGAACCTTCTCAAAAATTGACCACATACTCGGTAACAAAGCAAACTTCCACAGATACAAAAAAATATTAGTAACCACCTGTGTCTTGTCAGATCACTTTGGATTAGAATTAGAATTCAACAACAATGCTACCCCCAGGAAGCCAACAAACTCATGGAAGTTGAACAGTCAACTACTAAATCACCCCTGGGTCAAGAAGAAATAAAGAAAGAAATTAAAGTCTTCCTTGAATTGAATGAAAACAAAGACACAACATACTCAAATCTATGGGACACTATGAAAGCAGTGCTAAGAGGAAAGTTCATATCACTAAGTGCCCAATTAAAGAAAATGGAGAAAGCACACATAGGAGACTTAACAGCACACTTGAAAGCTCTAGAAAAAAAAGAAGCTGATTCACACAGGAGGAGTAGAAGACTGGAAATAATCAAACTGAGGGCTGAAATCAACAAAATAGAAACACAGAAAACAATCCAAAGAATCAATGAAACAAAAAGCTGGTTCTTGGAGAAAATCAACAAGATTGACAAACCCCTAGCCAAACTAATCAAACGGCAGAGAGAGAACATGCAAATTAATAGGATCAGAAATGAAAAGGGGAACATAACCACAGACACAGAGGAAATTCAGAGAATCATTAGATCTTACTACGAAAGTTTATATGCCACAAAGTTGGAAAATGTAAAAGAAATGAACATTTTTTTAGATAAGTACCATATATCAAAGTTGAACCAAGAACAAGTGAACAATCTAAATAGACCTGATAGTTGTGAAGAATTAGAAGCTGTTATCAAAAATCTCCCTACCAAAAAAAGTCCAGGACCAGATGGTTTCAATGCAGAATTCTACCAGAACTTCCAGGAAGAGCTAATACCTATACTCCTTAATGTATTCCACAATATAGAAACAGAAGAGTCATTGCCAAACTCCTTTTATGAAGCTACAGTTACCCTAATACCAAAACCACACAAAGACACAACCAAGAAAGAGAATTACAGGCCAGTCTCACTCATGAACATCGACGCAAAAATTCTCAATAAAATACTGACAAACGAATCCAAGAACACATTAGAAAAATTATCCATTATGATCAAGTAGGCTTCATTCCAGAGATGCAGGGCTGGTTCAACATACGCAAAACTATCAATGTAATCCATCATATAAATAAACTGAAAGAAAAAAAAACATATGATCATTTCATTAGATGCTGAAAAAGCATTTGACAAAATTCAACACCCATTTATGATAAAGGTGTTGGTGAGACTGGGGATACAAGGATCATACCTAAATATAATAAAAGCAATATACAGCAAGCCGACAGCTAACATCAAATTGAATGGAGAGAAACTCAAAGCCTTTCCACTAAAACCAGGAACACGACAAGGCTGTCCACTCTCTCCATACCTCTTCAATATAGTGCTTGAAGTTCTAGCAATAGCAATAAGACAACATAAGGAGATCAAGGGGATTTCGAATTGGAAAAGATGAAGTTAAACTTTCTTTATTTGCTGACGATATGATAGTATTCATAAGTGACCCCAAAAATTCTACCAAAGAACTCCTACAGCTGATAAACACCTTTAGTATTGTTGCAGGATACAAGATCAACTCCAAAAAATCAGTGGCCCTCCTATACACAAAGGATAAAGAAGCAGAGAGGGAAATCAGAGAAACATCACCTTTCACGATAGCCACAAATAACATAAAATATCTTGGGGTTACTCTAACCAAGGAAGTGAAAGACCTATTTGACAAGAACTTTAAGTCTTTGAAGAAAGAAATTGAGGAGGATACCAGAAAATGGAAAGACCTCCCCTGCTCTTGGATTGGGAGAATCAACATAGTAAAAATGGCAATTCTACCAAAAGCAATCTATAGATTCAATGAAATCCCCATCAAAATCCCGTCAAACTTCTTCACAGACCTTGAGAGAACAATAATCAAGTTTATATGGCAAAACAAAAAACCCAGGATAGCCAAAACAATCTTATACAATAAAGGAACTTCTGGAGGCATTACCATCCCTGACTTCAAACTCTATTACAGAGCTACAGTATTGAAAACAGCTTGTTATTGACATAAGAACAGAGAAGTCGACCTATGGAATCGAATAGAAGACCTGGATACTAATCCACAAACCTATGAACAGCTAATTTTCGACAAGGGAGCTAAAGGTATACAATGGAAGAAGGAAAGCATCTTTAACAAATGGTGCCGGTATAACTGGATGTCAACCTGTAGAAGAATGAAAATAGATCCATATCTATCACCATGCACAAAACTCAAGTCCAAATGGATTAAAGATATCAACATTAATCTGTCCACTTTGAACCTGATAGAAGAGAAAGTGAGAAGTAGTCTACAAGATATAGGCACAGGAGGCCACTTCCTAAGCAGAACCCCAGGAGCGCAGACAATAAGAGAAACAATGAATAAATGGGACCTACTGAAACTGAGAAGCTTCTGTAAAGTAAAGGACACTGTCAGTAAGACAAAAAGTCTGCTTTCTGACTGGGAGAAGATCTTCACCAACCCCTCATCAGACAAAGGCCTGATCTCCAAAATATACAAAGAACTCAACAAACTAGACACTAAAACTCCAATTAACCCAATTAAAAAATGGGGTACTGAACTGAACAGAGAATTCACAACAGATGAACTTCAAATGGCCAAAAGGCACTTAAGGTCATGCTCAACCTCCTTAACGATCAGGGCAATGCAAATCAAAACCACTTTGAGATACCATCTTACACCTGTCAGAATAGCTAAAGTCAAAAACACCAACAATAGCCTATGCTGGAGAGGATGTGGAATGAGGGGAACACTCATCCATTGTTGGTGGGAATGCAAACTTGTGCAGCCACTGTGGAAATCAGTGTGGCGGTTTCTCAGGAAACTGGGAGTCAACCGCCCTCAGGACCCAGCAATTCCACTCTTGGTAATATACCTAAGAGATGCCCTATCATACCACAAAAGCATTTGTTCAACTATGTTCATAGCAGCACTATTTGTAATAGCCAGGACATGGAAACAACCTAGGTGCCCCTCAATAGAAGAATAGTTAAAGAAGGTGTGGAATATATTTACATTAGAGTTTTACTCAGCGGTAAAAAACAATGACATCTTGAATTTTGCATGTAAATGGATGAAAATGTAAAACACTTTACTGAGTGAGGTAACCCAGACCCAAAAAGAGGAATATGGTATGTAATCACTCATAAGTGGATTCTAGCCATAGTTAAAGGTCTTTGAGTCTATAATTTGTGATCCTAGAGAAGCTAAATAAGAAGGTGAACCTGAAGAAAATCATATAGTTATCCTCCTGGATAGTGGAACTAGGCAAGATTGCCAAGCAAACTCGGGTGCATGGGGGGTGGGGGGTGGAAGTAAGGGAAGATGGTCAGGGAGAGGGGAGAGGGGGAGGATTGGGGATGGTTTTGGGCAATGGGAGGAGGAGGAAGGATGTTTGGGGAGCAGGGAGGTTTATATCTCAGCAAAGGGAGCCATTTTAGGGTTTGCAAGAGACTTGATTCTGGAGGGGTTCCCAGTAAAAATTAAATAAAAAAATAAAAAAATTAAAAAAAATAATAGAAAAAAGAAAAGAAAATGCTTTACTGAATCAGGTAAGCCAGACCGCAAAAGAGGAATATGGTATGTATTCACTCATAAATGGATTCTAGCCATAATTAAAGGTCTTTGAGCCTGTTATTCGTGATCCTAGAGAAGCTGGTTTGGAGGGTGAACCTGAAGAAAATTCAGGTAGTTTTCCTCCTGGAGATTGGAAATAGACAAGAGTCCCAGGTAACCTCGGCTGCATGGCGGGGTAGGTGGGTTGTTGGAAGGCGAGAGGGTTAGAGAGAAGGGAGCAGGGGAGGAATGGGGAATGCTCGGGGGACTGGGAAGGGGGGAGGGAGGAAAGATAGATATGGGATCAGGGAAGAATATATCTCAACTAAGGGAGTCAGTTTAGGGTTTACTAGAGACTTGATTATAAATGGGATCCCAGATCCAAGGAGAGATTCCCCAGATTGTTCTCTGGACACAGAAGAGGGTGCCTGAACTGGCCTTGGCCCATAACCATACTGATGAATATTTTGCTTATCACCATAAATCCTTCATCTGGCGATGGATGGAGATGGAGACGGAGACCCAGATTGGAACACTGGACTTAACTCCCTAGGTCCAAACGAGAAGCAGAAGGAAAGAGAACATGAGCAAGGAAGGCAAGATCAGAGGGAACCTTCATCCGACGATGGATGGCGATACAGACGAATACCCACATTGGAGCACCTGACTGAGCCCCTCAAGGTCCAAATGAGGAGCAGAAGGAGGAAGAACATGAAAAAGGAAATCAGGACCGCGAGGGGTGCGATCACCCACTGATACAAGGGGACTGATCTAATGAGAGTTCACCAAGGTCAGTTGACTGGGATTGAGCCAGCATGTGATCCAGCCAGATTCTCTGAATGAGGCCAGATTCTCTGAATGTGGCTGGCCCGGAGTCTTTCTGAAAAGCCATTGACAATGACACTGGGACTTGTTTCCTCTGCATATACTGGATTTTGGGAATCCAGTCTGTTTGGATGCTCACCTTCCTGGACCTGGAGGGAGGGGGGAGGAGCTTGAACTACCCACAGGGCAGGAGACCCTGACTGCTCTTGGGGATGGAGAGGGAGGAGGGGAGGGAGTGGGGGGAGTGGGAGGGGGGAGTGGGAGTTGGGAGGAGGGGCGGAAATGGAGACTTTTGTATTTTAATAAACTTTGAGAAAAAAATAAAACGACTTTACAAGTTTGCATTCACACCAGCAGTGGAGGAGTAGTCCCTTTACACAGCATCCTCTCCAGTATAAACTATCATTTTTCTTAATTTTATCCATTAGGATAAGTGTAAGATCTTATCTGCAAGTCCTCTTGGTTTGCATTTGCTGATGCTAAGGATGTCATGCAATTCCTTATGTATCTTTCAGCCATTTGTGATTCTTCTGCTGAGAATTCTCTGTTTAGGTGTGTATCACATTTTCTGACTGTATAATTTGGTATTTTGGTGTCTTTGTATATTTTGCAGATTAGTCCTCTGTCCGATATGGAGTTAGTTTAGATCTTTTCCCATTCTGAAGGCTGTTGTTTGCCTTATTGCCTATGTCCTCTGCCTTCTAGAAGATTCTCAGTTTCAGAAGGTCCACATTATTAATTGTTGCTCTCACTTCAGTGTCTCTGCTACTGATTTTATATTTAACAAGTAGTCTCCTGTGCCCATGTGTTAAAGGATATCTCACAATATCTCGTCCATGAGGTTAGGTGTGGCTGGATTTATACTGCAATCTTTGATCCATTTGGAATTAAGCTTGTGAACGGAGATAGATAGATAGTTTATGCATGGAGATAGATAGATTGATTTCACATCCTGCTACATGTTGACATCCAGTTATGTCAGCGCCTTTTGTAGAAGTTGCTTTTTTTTCAGTACTTAATTTTAGATTCCATTGTCAAAAATCAGGTGTCCAGGTGTGTGGAGCAATATCAGAGTCATCACTTGAGTTCCGTTGATCCACCTGAAAGTTTAATGCCAAGCCTGAGCTGGCATTTTCACTACTATAAGTCTATAGTCGAGCTTGAAGTCAGGAATAGTGATGCCTCCAGGGGTTCTTCTCTTGTAATGAGCTGATATTGCAATCCGGGCTTTTTTTGTTCTTCCTTTTCAAGTTGATTCTTGGTCTATCTAGGTCTTTGAAGAATGGGTTGGGATTTTTGATGGTGATTGGAATGAAATTCCAGATTGATTTTGGAAAGATTGCAATTTTTATTGTATTGATCTTACCTATCCAAGAGCATGGAAGATCTCTCCATTTTTTGATACCTTCTACAAGTCCTTTCTTGAAGGACTTAAAAGTTCTTTGCATACAGGTTTTTCACTTCTTTGGTTAGCATTACCCCAAGATATTTGACCTTATTTGTGGCAATTGTAAAGGAATTTACCCTGATTATTTTCTCAGACCTTTTATCATTTATATATAGAAGGGCTTCTGCTACTTTTGAGTTGATCTTGTACCCTGCCACTTTAATGAACTTTTCATCATTTGGCAGAGTCATCTGGTCGCATTTTTGGGTCACTTTTATATATCATCATTGCACCTGCAGAAAGGAAACTTTGAATTATTTCTTTCCAGTTTCAAGTATAACTTTGAGTAGATATGGAAAGAGTGGACAGGCTTATCTTCTTCCTGCTTTCAGTGTAATCACTTTGAATGTCTTTCCATTTATTTGTTGTTAGATTTTGGCTTGCTGTATAGTGTTTTATTAGGTTTAGCTACATTCCTTGTATCCCTGTTCCCTCCAAGACCTGTAACTTACAAGAGGCATTTTATATTGTCAGAGGATTTTTTTTATCCTCTAGTGATATAATCATGTTTTTTTATTCAATTTATTTGTATCATAGATTATATTGCCAGATTCTCATTGGTTAAACCAGGGAGGCTCTGCTCTCTTGGTTCTAGCCCAGAGTGGCACATCATGTGCCCAAACACAACCCACCAGCCTCAGAGAAAACAGCAGTCTCCCTACATGTACAACCATACTCCATCAATATTTGGGCCAAAAAGCCTAGGCTCAGAATATCCGTGGAAAGGACATGTCTGTTTTTCCAGATGAATTGTCTTCTATCTAGGCCCTAGCTTTGGAAAGCACATCCCATGCCACACCTCCACCCAGCAAACCCCGAGAATCTGAGTACCTTACACACATTTGCACCATCACTCACCAAATCTGTGACAATCATAGTTTCGGCCTTGTCTGCTCCTGGAGCCAGGCACAGATGACACCTTTTTGGAGCCCAAGAATGAATTTAGTCCATCTGACCTGTTTCCACAGAAACAGTTTTATTCATGACGAATCAAAGACTACCAGAAGCCATGTTCTTGGACATTTTATTGAAAGTCATATACACACAATATCATTAATCAGTATACAAGAAGCATCCTCTACCTTTTTTATGACAAGTCCCCAGGTCATAGACACAGAACCGGACACATTTATGGCAGAATTTTGTAAGAAATAAGCCTTTCTTGGGATGTCTTTTGGACCTGAGTATATTCAGGAGATCAGGACACAGATTGGTAAATTTGTCCTCAAGGATATGACCCACTTGATCATAGCACTCCAATGGGGCAGGGTAGAACTCCTCAGTCAGCGTGCTTAGATTGGCCTTGCAATGCAGAAAGTCCTTCAGAAGAGATGTAGAGATGACACTGTTGAGAAAATTGACCCTATTGAGCTTGGAGCACTTGCTCAGGGTAGGCAGCAGGGCATTAAGTTGAGAATCTCTGATCGAGCAGTCCTTTTACTCCAGAATTTGCAGATTGTCTGGCACCTTCTCATGGAGAAATTGGAGATGTGTAGGACTTAAGTGGAGTAATGATAGACTATGTAGGTTCAGATATTTCAGCTGATAAAGCCTCAGCCACAAACACAAATGTTCCAGGTCTGGCTCAGACAACCTGCCACATTGGATGGAAAGAGACTCCACAGGGCACTTCATGGATCTAGGCAAAGAACAAGAGATTACTTCTGTCAAACAGCATGGGAAAGCCTAGTCATGTGCACACTTCTACAGAGCAGATAACTGTGTTTGGATTCTATTGCTAGGACAAAACAAAATGACCGATGAAAAGGCGATGAAAAGATTTGTTCGCCTGAAGTTTAGAAATGCACAATCCATCCCAGAGGGAAGTCAGGACAGGAAGAGAAACAGGGTAGCAATCAGCAAGCAGGATGTATACAGAGATGCCACGTAGAAACAATGCTTATGGTTTCCCTACCATGTCCTGCTCACCCTGCTTCCTTAAAAAAAAAAACCAGAAATGCTAGCTCAGGAATAGATCAAGACACAATGGACTTTACCCTCCCTCATCAATCCCTAAGTGCAAGAAATTTCCTACATGCTTGCCTGAAAAAATATTGTAAGTGGATGTTCAATTTGAGGTTCCCACTTCTCAGAGGACTCTATCCTTTGTCAACCTGATACAAACATCACCCAGGGCAGGGGAACACTGAATCAAAATCAGTCTTTCTTTTTTTCTTTTTTTTTTAGAAAGTAATTTTATTAAATTATAAAAGTTTCCATTTCCGCCCCTCCTCCCAACACCCTCCCACTCCCCCCAGTACCTCTAGTCCTCCCTCTCCATCCCTAAGAGCAGTCAGGGTTTCCTGCCCTGTGGGAAGTTCAAGTTCCTTCCCCCTCCCTCCAGGTCCAGGAAGGTGAGCATCCAAACAGACTGGATCCCCAAAATCCAGTATATGCAGAGGAAACAAGTCCCAGTGTCGTTGTCAATGGCTTTTCAGAAAGACTCCGGGCCAGCCACATTTAGAGAATCCGACCACATTCAGAGAATCTGGTTGGGTCGCGTCCTCGTTCAGTCCCAGTCCAACTGGCCTTGGTAAACTCTCATTAGATCCGTTCCCTTGTATCAGTGGGTGATCGCACCCCTCGCGGTCCTGATTTCCTTTTTCATGTTCTTCATCCTTCTGCTCCTCATTTGGACCTTGGGGGGCTCAGTCCGGTGCTCCAATGTGGGTATCCGTCTGTATCGCCACCCATTGTCAGATGAAGGTTCCCTCTGGTCTTGCCTTCTTTGCTCACGTTCTCTTTCCTTCTGCTTCTCGTTTGGACCTAGGGAGTTAAGTCCAGTGTTCCAATGTGGGTCTCTGTCTCTATCTCCATCCATCGCCAGATGAAGGATTTATGGTGATAAGCAAAATATTCATCAGTATGGTTATGGGTCAAGGCCGTTTCAGGCACCCTCTCCTCTGTCCAGAGAACAATCTGGGGATCTCTCCTTGGACCTGGGATCCCATTTATAATCAAGTCTCCTGTAAACCCTAAAATGACTCCCTTAGTTGAAATATATTCTTCCCTGATCCCATATCCATCCTTCCTCCCTCCCCCCCATCCCAGTCCACTGAGCTATCCCCATTCCTCCCCTACTCCCTTCTCTCTAACCCTCTCCCCTTCCAACAACCCTCCCACCCCCGCATGCACCCGAAAGACCTCCCCTGCTCTTGGATTAGGAGAATCAACATAGTAAAAATGGCAATTCTACCAAAAGCAATCTGTAGATTCAATGCAATCCCCATCAAAATCCCATCAAATTTCTTCACAGACCTTGAGAGAACAATAATCAAGTTTATATGGCAAAACAAAAAACCCAGGGTAGCCAAAACAATCTTATACAATAAAGGAACTTCTGGAGGCATTACCATCCCTGACTTCAAACTCTATTACAGAGCTACAGTATTGAAAACAGCTTGTTATTGACATAAGAACAGAGAAGTCGACCTATTGAATCGAATAGAAGACCTGGGTATTAACCCACAAACGTATAAACACCTGATATTTGACAAGGGAGCTAAAGGTATACAATGGAAGAAGGAAAGCATCTTTAACAAATGGTGCTGGCATAACTGGATGTCAACCTGTAGAAGAATGAAAATAGATCCATATCTATCATCATGCACAAAACTCAGGTCCAAATGAATTAAAGACATCAACATTAATCCGTCCACTTTGAACCTGATAGAAGAGAAAGTGGGAAGTAGTCTACAAGGTATAGGCACAGGAGACCACTTCCTAAGCAGAACCCCAGGAGCGCAGACAATAAGAGAAACAATGAATAAATGGGACCTACTGAAACTGAGAAGCTTCTGTAAAGCAAAGGACACTGTCAGTAAGACAAAAAGTCTGCTTTCTGACTGGGAGAAGATCTTCACCAACCCCTCATCAGACAAAGGTCTGATCTCCAAAATATACAAAGAACTCAAGAAACTAGACACTAAAACTCCAATTAACCCAATTAAAAAATGGGGTACTGAACTGAACAGAGAATTCACAACAGATGAACTTCGAATGGCCAAAAGGCACTAAAGGTCATGCTCAACCTCCTTAACGATCAGGGAAATGCAAATCAAAACAACTTTGAGGTATCATCTTACACCTGTCAGAATAGCCAAACTCAAAAACACCAACAATAGCCTATGCTGGAGAGGATGTGGAATGAGGGGAACACTCATCCATTGTTGGTGGGAATGCAAACTTGTGCAGTTGTGGCGCGCCCCCTGACCTGCAGGGGAAGAAAGACCACCGACACGAGGATTTTTTTTCTGATCACGCTTTAATGAAGTCTGTTTGGTTGAGGGAGAGCTGGAAGTGAGGGGCCCCGAGCTGGGAGGAGTGGCGGCTTATATGCAGGTTGAAAAGGATGTTCCCCCCTAACAGGACACTAGTCAGGCTAGGATTGGTGTAAAGCTGTTGTTAGGCAAACTAAGGCAAGACTCGCGCCAAAAATAGAATTGCTTATCTTGTTTACCATGCTTCTCAGCGCCATCTTGTAATGGCGGATCTCAAACACGTGTGGATCCCCACACTTCCCCCTTTTGTTTTAAATCGTATGAAAATGTACCGGTCATAGCTGGGGATAGTGGATGTTGCCCTGAAAAATATTGTCACTCCTTTTTCTAGGGATAGGGTAACATTGAGGGCGACCTATATGTTTAGCATCATATCTCCCTGATAGGATCTGATCAGTGTACTCTCAGGTGTAAGCTACCCGTGGTAGCCTCTAACCGGGGCCAACCGGTCATCCAGTCCCTCTGGGTGCAATGGCAACAAGGCCTCCAGGTGCAAGGGCACTGGATTAGAGGTCCTGAAAAATACTGATCCATGCTTGGGGGGACTGGCCGGCTTCCAAAGCTGCCAAAGCTCGAGCAATTGTAACCTTTTCCCGTTTTCTAACACGCAGCATCCTACAGAGCAGGAACAAGACAAGTATCAGACCTGCAAAAATTATCATGCCGAACATGTCAACTCCAACCCACTCTTTAAAATAGGTGAATGTAGCCACTAACCAATCAGAAAACTGTCCCAATGTAACAACTTTTACTACTGTCTGGTTAAGCATGTGTATCTTAAGCGTAAAATTAGCTTGAAGCTGTTTAAGTTTTTGGGACCAATTTTTACTTAATAAGGCTGATATAGCTTTGGAATCATTAAGGGTAGCAGGATAGGGGGTAATACACATATGAGTAGTTTTATCTACACAGCTTATAGTTATAACATCAAAACTTTCACCTAGACACAGCATGTCAAGAATATCTCTGTTCCCACCCATTCCTAAGGAAGGAAAAGGCAAAATAGAGTAAGAGATAAGAGGCTGAAGGTCATCTTTGCTGCCTCCACATGAATCTTTCACAGCAGGACACTCAGCATCCACTGGATTATCTTTCTTCTTTATTTTTCTTGTCGGTCTTGTTGGCACCCAGATGTATGTCAGCATTTTTAGAAAAACATAAATAAAACTCTCCTCCCAAATTAATATTTAAGAGTATTAAAAACTCTCAGTGTAAAAATTTAGCACAATCAGTACTGGAAGTAGGCTCGTTTTGAATTTAGAGACCTGCATGTCTCTGTTTTAAAGAGCAAATCTTGTTTGCCTGTGCCATTAAAGCAGGCCTTAAAATTAGACGGAATTGTTTTCAAACAGAGCATGTCTGTCTGTTGCTGTTTTTTCAGCAAAATCCTCCTCTTCTTGTTTAGTTAATTTATCCTCCTCCTCTGACTCTGTTATCTCGAGGGAGGCAAATTCTTCCAGCACCGGATATAAGGGAGCTGGAGGCTTTTTCTTAATATTATCTTTTTGTGTTTCTTTATGAGGGTTCTTTTCTTCCCTCTCCTTTTTTTTTCTTTTTGGCTAGCCTTTTTTTTTTTTTTGTGCATGTTTTGATCCTCTCCTTTTGATTCTGTTTTTGATAAACTGTCCTGGTGCTCTGATAGTACCCTGCATCCTTGTTTAATTACTTTTATATTTTTTTCTTTTTTAAGGCACGAATGTACCAATCTCTACAAGGGGAGCGTTCCTCTGCCTAATTGATCATTTTTCTCAAGGTCTCTGTCTAGTTTCTCCCAACAATTGAGGGTGAGATCGCCAGAGAAGGCAAACCACGGTGTAGTCTTATCTATGTCCTTGACGATGGTCTGAACCGTACTCGTAGAAACCTTTAAACCCCTTTGTTTCAACAGACTCTGTTTGGTATTAGTCGAAAGCCGCTTTATCTACAGCGGACTTACTTTTGATTTCTTTATTTACGAGGCCTTGGTGTTAGTTGAAAGCCGCTTTATCTACAGCGGACTTACTCTCGATTTCTACACCCAACAAAGACACTCCTTTCCAGGTTCATCACACCGCAGCCAAAAACAACAAAAATAGACCACAAGGGTTAGCAGAATAACAAACAGAGCAAACCACAGCGTACCTGAGAGGACTTACCGACGTCGTCCGCTTTGTGTGTAGAGTTCTGAATTCTCTTCGGCCCCTCACAGGTGTCGGCTAGATGCTCAGTCCCGTGTCTGGGTTTCTGGCACCAGCTGTGGTCCCGGGTTTTGGCACCAGCTGTGGCGCGCCCCCTGACCAGCAGGGGAAGAAAGACCACCGACACGAGGATTCTTCTCTGATCACGCTTTAATGAAGCCTGTTTGGTTGAGGGAGAGCTGGAAGTGAGGGGCCCCGAGCTGGGAGGAGTGGCGGCTTATATGCAGGTTGAAAAGGATATTCCCCCCTAACAGGACACTAGTCAGGCTAGGATTGGTGCAAAGCTGTTGCTAGGCAAACTAAGGCAAGACTCGCGCCAAAAATAGAATTGCTTATCTTGTTTACCATGCTTCTCAGCGCCATCTTGTAATGGCGGATCTCAAACACGTGTGGATCCCCACATGCAGTCACTGTGGAAATCAGTGTGGCGGTTTCTCAGGAAACTGGGAGTCAACCGCCCTCAGGACCCAGCAATTCCACTCTTGGGAATATACCCAAGAGATGCCCTAACATACTACAAAAGCATTTGTTCAACTATGTTCATAGCAGCACTATTTGTAATAGCCAGAACCTGGAAACAACCTAGGTGCCCCTCAATAGAAGAATGGTTAAAAAAGGTGTGGAACATATATACATTAGAGTTCTACTCAGCGGTAAAAAACAATGACATCTTGAATTTTGCATGCAAATGGATGGAAATAGAAAACGCTTTACTGAGTGATGTAATCCAGACCCAAAAAGAGGAATATGGTATGTATTCACTCATAAGTGGATTCTAACCATAATTAAAGGTCTTTGAGCCTATTATTCGTGATCCTAGAGAAGCTAAATAAGAAGGTGAACCCGATGAAAATCATGTAGCTTTCATCCTGGAGATTGGAAATAGACAAAATCAGTCTTTCTTATCTTGGAGCTCAACGGCCAATGGGCAGCCTCTTGGTGTCTGCTCACTAGGGACAGCCCATTGCCTTCTCAGGCCTGTTTCATTAGCATAGGAGAGGCTCAGAAAAATGCTTCAATCCTGAAACAGATCATCAATGTCAGCCATTTTGGCCAAGTTTCTATCTGGTAAGCTCAAAGCTCTACTCAGATCATCCTTCCCTCCACATGGAGAGAAAAGCTGACTGACAGTCCACATGAGAATTGAAACTGAGTTACTCTTCACAATCTATGTGGACAGAGATCCCCAGTTCAACTCTCCAGGCATAACTTTTGCCTTTCTTAGGAAAACCTGCTCCCTCCTGTTTCCTACTTTTCAGGGTACCCAGACCACAAAGAAGTATATATAATACACACACAAAAGATAACACATGACTCAATAGTCCACCTATTAGAAAGAAATTTCTGTGCAATTCTCTAACGAAAGCTCATCCACTGAATGATGAATGGTCATTGAAGTGACTGTGTTTTGGCTGGTTAAGATGGAATCAAGATCATACAGAGAGCATCATTGTGAAATTCACAGTTCCTGGCTATTCTCAGGTGCTCAATAATCTCTATGTACTAGAGGAAGTTCTCCTATGTTACCAAAAACAGCTCTCTATCGTTTCTTACCTGCACAAGTGTTTCAGGAGCTCACCAGAAAAGAATACATCATTCATCGAGAGGTGCTTGAGACAGCTTAATTTGAAGATCTTAGACAGGAACCTAGATTCACATTTCTCCTCTCTGTCTGACAAAGGATTTGTACCTATGTCAACGTACATGAAAATTCGCTTTAGATGGAGTTTGTGCAAATTTCTCATCTGATCTAAGGGAGGTGCAAAACTACTCAGTGTTGCCAGACTCCAGTTTCTGGATAATTCAAGTTCTTCCACAGATTCTGGTGGGAAGACTTTCAAGATGGCCATGATAAGCTCCACAGGGGTTTCACAGATTGTCATCTTCATACAGTAAAGCTTCACAGACCTTTTTTGCTGCTGGGCCCACTGCAGCAAGTATGCTTGTCGCTCATGCAGTTCATCTTTTAGGTCAAAATCAGTCACTACATTCATGGGTTGCCTTGGGGCATATCTTGGGGTCTTTGCCTTTTTGCTCCTAACTCAGCATTCCTTTTGAGCAGTCTAAACCTTCTAGTCCATGCCAGACATCCCAGAAGCGATTGGACTCATCCCTTAGGTCCAGCACTTGAAGCTTCGACCTTCTGTGAGAGAAAAAGTCAAGGTGTCAAAATGAAAAAAAAAAAACTAAAACAGACTCAGCTTTCCCTTCCACTTCTCTAATCTTAGCAAGACCTGTCAGGCAAGTGCTCTTAGCATAAGCTACACCAGGATATACTTCCTGCTTTCCTCCCTTCAGTTAGTGTTGACTTCTGATTACCTAGAGGAAATGACAGGGAAGGCTGCTTCTATTATGGCTTCATCTATATTGATATGCCCCAAACTACTGGAACTACATTAGGTAGTTACATGTGTTTCTACCATCTTCCAGTCTGATAACAACAGATACATCTGATCCATCATGGATCTTATCCACTTGACTGGTCATGCCCTTTTTTAGGTATTAGGTGACCCCATTTTTATTTTCCTTTGCCCCTACCTGAGGTGAAACATCTGTGTCAGCAGCATTTCAATAGCAGCAAGTTCAACTTGTAATATCACCACATCTGGAACCTTCATCATTGTTCCCATAGGGAGGCATGCAAAAGGCCATGAGGCCACCAATGCGGTCAGTATCTTCATGCATCTGCTGTTGAAAGCCTCCTTGAACAGGGATGGGAAGAGTTCCATGGGTACCTGCTGCAGTACTGAAATGTCAAAGTCCTTATTCTTCAGGAGACTTTTCACTGCCATCTCCAGGATTGTGTGTGGAGCCTTCAAACTCATTCTGATGGATCTTGATAAAGAAGGACCTGGGAAAATATACAGGATACAAATACTCATGTCATAACCTAGTGTTTTGTAAGTCTCACACGTCCCTGAAACAAACCCAGGTCAGTATCTTTGTTATAACAGTAGTCAAGATTTCTGTGTATCTTCTTCTAATATCTGCTCATCTCAAGTCTGTCAGCTTGTGACATCCATCATTAGAACCGGCACAGCTACAGATTAACCATTATTTCACCAAGAACAATGCTCTGCTGTTCTGAATCTCATTTCCCTTTGGAAAAATTATTCAGAAGCAGGCAAATATACCAGTCTCTTGTTGTACCAAATTGAGACTGATTATGCTTAATGTCCCTCATGAAACGAGAGGGATAAGGTCCCATGTCCAACTCACCCCAGTTCTCTCCTCCATGTAGTCAATCCGCATGAATAGGAGAGGAGATACTCACAAGTGTCTGGCAATCCTGGGCTCCTAGGTCCTTTTATACTCCTTTCTCCTCAGGACATCCCTTAGTATTTCTACATCCCTTTGAGACACTTCTATCTCACAGGGATATTGACTGTACATTTGCTTAAAACCCATTATGATTATATTTACTTAGGCTATACTGACTGAGTCGTAGCTCCACATGTGAAAACAATAATGCTTAACTGAAGGAGAACTGGAAGATTCCATTAATCCATTGATTGCTTGAATTAGTTTTGCGGGAGTGTTAACCTGAGCATATGTGATTTATTCTTACCTGTACCAAAGCTGGGCAACCAGGGTCTAAGCAGCCTCATGATGTACAATTAATAAAAACTCAGAGTATAGAATTCAGCTTCAACCTGAAGAAATGAAGAGCAAAGGAACCAGTCACTGGCTCTTTCCCCTCCCAAATTATATGCCCTCTACTGCTGGGATTCAAGGCTTGTGACTCCTTAAGGTGGGGATTAAATGTGTGAGCCAGCACCACCTGGATTTGTTTTTACATCGATCGTCTGTGGCCCATGGTGGCCTTGAAATCACAGAGGTCCATCTGACTCTGATGTGGGATTCCCCTGTGTATGCTGTGAATCGATTGCTTAATAAAGAGAGATCTTCCTTGGCCTGTGATAGCATAGGGAAGCTCTAGACAGGGTAAACTACTGTGAATTCTGGCAGAAAGAAGGCAGATTGAGAGAGAAGCCATGCAGCCCTGCCAGAGACAGACTCACAACCTTTACCCAGTAAGCCATAGCCTTGTGGCAATACACAGATGAATCGAAATGGGTTAATTTAGGTTAGTAGGTAACCAGAAATATGTAAGCTATTGGTCAAATAACATTGCTAATAATATGGTTTCTGTGTGATTATTTCAGGTCTGAGTAGCCAGAAACAAACTAGCAATCTCTTCAAACATGATTGTCTGCCAAATCATAAGATTAAAGGTGTGTGACCTCATTGCCTGACCTCTAGTTGCTTTAGTTTTGTCTCTTGTCCTCTGGCAATATTTATCCTAACAAACAGTATACCACTACAATCGAGAATGGGCCTAGCAGGATAGACAGACCAGGAATGAGCTGGTGCTCAATGCCAGGCTTTGCTCTCTGAGAACCTGCCTCCAAAACACCTTGATTAATAAAATAAAGTAAAGAGAAAATTTCAGTCCTTACAACTGCAAACACATAATTTATGAGACTTAATTTAATGGATTTATAAAAGAATTAACCTAGAAGAAAGATGCTAATTTGAGTTCCACAATGAAACTTTGAGGCAAAGAGACAAAGGAGTGACTGTAGGTCAAGACCAAACTTGCATATCTGATGCCCCATCTCAAAGAAACAACAACAAAACAAAACAAAGAAAAAAGCACATGAACAAAAACACAAGCATTTAATGGCATTTTCCATTAAAACAAAACCACACAAAAGCAACAACTCAAGTAAATTCGCAAAGATTTCGTCTCTCATTTTAATTAACCACAGTGAACTATAGGTACATTGCTAAGGAGTCCTACCCTTCAGGTAAACATTCCTCCTGATGGAGGTGAGTGCTTATCTGATCTGGACACTGGTGACAGGACTTCTATCTCCAGAAGGGCCAGCTGTGAGTGAGTGCACCTTAATGACACTGAGGGTGTTCTCAGCATCCTATAGCCCTTTTTATACTCCTTTTCCTTCACACCTGCCTTTTGTGGTCCCACCCTTAAAGGATATGCTTCCAACTGATTAGGGGATTAAATCTCTATCCACTTAAACCTCTTCTTTTCTTTTTTAATTTTATTTTATTGATGTTTATTGAGCTCTATATTTTTCTCTTCTCCCCCCCTCAACCTCTTTCCTCCTCCCTTCAACTTTCTTCCATGGTTCCTATGCTCCCAATTTACTCAGGAGATCTTGGCTTTTTCTATTTTCCATTTCTCATGTAGATTATATCTATGTAAGTCTCTCTTAGCATCCACATTGTTGTCTAAGTTCTCTGGTATTGAGGTTTGTAGGTTAGCTTTCTTTGCTTCATGTTTAAAAACCACTTATGAGTGAGTACATGTGATAATTGTCTTTCTGTGTCTGGGTTACTTCACTTAAAATAATGTTTTCTAACTCCATCCATTTTCCTGCAAAACTCAAGCTGTCATTATATTTTTCTGCTGTGTAGTACCACCTTTGTGTAAATGTACCACCTTTTTTTTAACCATTCTTCAATCGAGGGGCATTTGCGTTGTTTCAGGTTCTGGCTATTAAAAACAAAGCTCCTATGAACATCGTTGAACACATGTGCTTGTGGCATGATTGAGCATCCTTTGGATATATACCCAAATGAGGTATTACTGGTTCCTGAGGAAAGTTGTTTCCTAATTTTCTGAGAAATCGCCACACTGACATTGAAAGGAGATATATCAACTGGCTTTCCCACCAGCAATGCAGAAGTGTTCCCTTTTCCCTAAAACTTCTCCAGTATAAGTTGTCAACAGAGTTTTTGATCTTGGCCATTCTTACAGGTGTAAGATGGAATCTCAGAGTTATTTTGGTTTGCATTTCTCTGATGAATAAGGATGTTGAACATTTTCTTAAAAGTCTTTCAGCCATTTTAGATTCCTTCGTTGAGAGTTCTGTTTAGGTCTGTACTTAATTTTTTTATTGGATTATGTGATCTTTTGATGTCCAATTTCTTGAGTTCTTTGTATATTTTGATCAGACCTCAGTCTGATGTGGGGTTAGTGAAGAACTTTTCCCTTTCTATAGACTGTTGTTTTGCCTTGTTGACCATGTCCATTGCTTTACAGAAGCTTTTCAGTTTCAGGAGGTCCCATGTATTAATTGTTTCTCTCAGTGTCTATGCTGCTGGGGCTATATTTAGAAAGTGGTTCTCAGTGCCAATAAGTGTACTTCCCACTTTCTCTTCTATAAGGTTCAGTGTGGCTGGCTTTATATTGAGGTTGTCGATCCATTTGGACTTGAGTTTTTTGCATAGTGATAGATATGGGTCTATTTTTATTTGTTTATATGTTGGTATCCTGTTATGCCAAGCACCACTTGTTAAATATGCTGTCTATTTTCCATTTGATATTTTCTGCTTCTTTATCAAAGATCAGGTGTTTGAAGATGTGTGGATTGATATCCAGGTCTTCTCTTCAGTTCCATTGGTCCTCCTGTCTGTTCTTATGACAATATCAGGCTGTTTTCAGTACTGTAGCTCTGTAGTAGAGTTTGAAGTCCAGGATTGTGATGCCCCCAGAAGTTCTTTTATTGCACAGGATTGTTTTGGCTATCCTCAGCTTTTTAATATGAAGTTGAGTACCATTCTTTCAAGGTCTTTGAAGAATTTTGCTGGGATTTTGATAGGCATTGCATTGAATGTGGAGATTGCTTTCGGTAAGATTGCCTTTTTACTATATTAATTTTGCCTATTCAAGAACATGGGACATCTTTCCACTTTCTGGTGTCTTCTTCAATTTCTTTCTTCAAAGATTTAAAATTATTGTCATAGAAGTTTTCCACTTGTTTGGTTAGAGTTACTCAGATATATTTAATGCCATTTGTGGCTATTTTGAAGGATGTTGAGTCTCTAATTTCTTCTTCCCCAGCCCTTTTATCACCTGTGTATAGGAGGGCTACTGAGTATATTGAGTTAATCTTGTATCCTGTTACATTACTACTGAAAGTGTTTATGAATTGTAAAAGTTCCTTGGTAGAATTTCGGGGATCACTTATGTAAACTATCATATTAGCAAACAGTGAGAGTTTGACTTCTTTTTCAATTTGTATCCCCTTGATTTCCCTTTGGTGTCTTATTGTTCTAGCTAGGACCTCAAGAACTATACTGAATTGATATGGAGAGAGTGGACAACCTTGTTCCTGATTTCTGTGGAATCGCTGGGAGTTTCTTTCCATTTAGTTTGATGTTGGCTGTTGGCTTGCTGTATATTGCCTTAATTATGTTTCAGTACGTTCCTTGTGTCCCTTGCTCTCTCCAAGACCTTTATCATGAAGTGATATTGTATTTTGTCAAATGCTTTTTCAGCATCTAATGAGATGATCGTGTGGTTTTTATTTTTCAGCTTGTTTATATGGTGGATTACGTTGACAGATTTTTGTATGTTGAACTATTCCTACATCTGTTGTATGAAGCCAACTTGTTTGACCCACAATTCCTTCTAGGAAAACAAAATTAGTTAACTTTGGAGATTAGGAAGAATTTTTTAATTTATTGATTATATTATTTAGTACGTTTTCCTTTACAAGTATACAAACATAGTGTATGTGTTTTATTTGGTATAAAAGTTAGTTGGTCGTAAAAGAACAAAAAAACCAAGCTCTTCATAATAAAGTACATCCAAGTGTGAAGAGAGCTGCTCCTGGCGTCTTCACATCCTTCGCTTCTGTGTACTTATATACAGCACATTGTTTCTGCGGATGAACGCATCCCCATACTTAGTCTTCAGCTGCCCATTTACATACTCTTCCGTTTGCTCCAGTGCTATATTCATGTAGCCTTCCAGTTTTCATAGTGGTTGGTGTGTTTTGTTTTGTTTTTTAATTGACGTTTAAATAAGACGGAAGTGTTACTTTACAAATCTAATCTTAAATGTTTTATGTTCACATTTACTCCTGTCTGTACAGAATATTAAAATTTAAAAAAAAAGCAAAAAAAAAGTTAGTTGGTGTTTGTATGTGGTTTATTTCAGTGAGTATATAAGGTGAATGTTTGCTTATATTTCTGTGTGCCTTTGTATGTATATGATAGTGTGCTTTAGTTTGTGTTGTATTTACTTTAGTGTGCTTTTCATGTATATGCATATTTTATACATGTGATTTAATATGTGTATTAATTTGCATATTTTCTCTGTGTATGTGTGTTTGTTTAACAATTTTTTTCTGTGTTTAGTATAAAGTTTGGTTTGATATTCATTTCTAGGTTTCACTCCTGTCAGGGTAAATCACTGTATTACTGATGTGTCTAACTGAACCCTTATCAATTAATTATTAAATTTTTTAATTAACAAATTTTATTGAAGACAAGATTGGGCACAAATAGAGCTGTACACAAGTCTCTGTCTCCTGATTGATGAGATTATAAGTTTGTGTCCTCAAGCCTGGCTTTGTGTATAAAGCAGCCCAGAGAAGCCTCTACTTCATCCTGTTAACAAAGCTGAGCTTAAATTTCCAATCCTCCTGCTTTGAAAACTGAGGATATAAGTTTTAAACCCTCCATGTATTTTATATTTCTCTTACAGGCAAATCTAAAATATGCTTCTTTTGTGTTAAACACAAAATAAATAAATATGATTACATTGTTTGGGTGAACAATTTTGACATTATGCCAATTGTTCTTTAAACATCTACTTCTGTAGTCTTCACAGAAGATTGAAATAAACTATGGTGATTTTTGGATACAATCCTTATAGTTCTTATTTTAAGGTTTACTCTTGGAATTCATTTAAATGGGAGTCCTTTTTCATCTATTGGAAGCATCTTCCATTTGTGGCAATCTGAAAAAATAAAAATTATTGCTTAAAGAAACAAAACAAAGAAACAACAAAAATCATTCACCAGTTCTCAAAACTAAGCAACCTTCACTATCTCAGTAAGAATGTCTTCTTCCTGAATGAGCAAATGGAAGTGGTGCACAAGTGTGAAAGGAGACTCGAGTTTCTTAAATTGTGCAGAACAAAGTCCTTTTGGACTACTTTTAATACTACTACATGTGTATGGCTTCCAAGACACTATGATGCACTTTAGAGTTCACTCAACTATGAATGAAAGCTATTGTAGTTCATAAAATATGATAGGTGATCTTTCCGGAAAGAATAATCTTAATTCTCTATAATTATAGGAGGACTAAGATGTTCAAATTTTCTTTTTTATTTAATATATATATATAGTCCAATATGCAGACACATGGCATATGCTCCCCCACACATAGGTTGACAGACAGGTAAGCATAAGAACACTCTGATCTCAAGGGTATTGTATACAAAATTAACACATGTGGCATTTTGACAAAAATGGTTCTATAACAAATTTTACATCACTGCTTATCCTGGGTTCCCAGACACTCAGTGTCAGCTCTCATTATCTTATCTCATGTCAATGCCATGTTGTCTAAACCTCACTTGTCCCTGTAACCTTCTGTTTCCTTGAGAGGACCACTGGAAATAGATGGGATAGTCTCTCCACTCATGTTGTTAGTCTCTAATGGGGAAACAAGTCTGTGTATAGGAAGTTAGGAACTTCTCTGTTTTTTTTCTGGTTTGTACAGGTGGTACAGGAGAATTGTTTGTATTCTGTCAATCATGTTTTAAATAAACACTTATTGGCCAGGCAGGAGGTGTAGGCGGGGAAACCGACAGGAAGTGGAAATGATGCAAGGAGAGCATGATAATTCTGGGGAGGAGGAAGTTGATTCTTCCCACTCCTGCCCAGATCACTGAAGCAGCAGGATGTGACCTGCCCCACTGAAAAAGGTACTGAGCCGCATGGCTAAAATAGATCAGAAAAATGCGTTAATCAAGATGTGAGAGTTAGCTATTAAGTAGCCTGACCTAATGGGCCAATCAGCTTTATAACTTATAGAGATCTCAGTGTGATTTTTCTCTGGGACTAAACAGCTTGGGGGTTTTTCCTTGGCTTATGTGTTTTTCATTGTCTCTATTTCAGTTTTCAAGTCTTGAATAGTTACTTTTATATGTTTGATTGCTTTTTCTTGGTTTTCTTTAAAGGATTTGTTGATGTATTCCAATTTTTTATTTGTCTTTTCCTCCATTTCTTTAGGGAATTTCCCATTTCCTCTTTAAGAGTTTTAAACATTCTCCTGAAGTTATTTTTCAGGTCATTTTATTCTGCATCATCTACAGTTTCTGTTTGGTTATTTTAGGGCTAGGTGGATAATGGCTAGGAAGAATAAATGGCCTTCCTTAATTCCACATCAGTGCAGAATTAGGAAAATTACAGGGTTATTTATTTAAGGGAATCTTAAAGATCACTGTCCTAGATAACAGTCCACTTTAAGAACAGTAACAGAGTCTAGCCACAAGAAGCAAGAGAGAGAGAGAAAGAGAGAGAGAGAGAGAGAGAGAGAGAGAGAGAGAGAGAGAGAGAGCATACACCTTTTAGCTGCATTTACAGTATAAGAGACTATGCCCAAATGGGTTGGTATGTTAAATGCTATTGGCTGAATGAGCGGAATGTTCTCCCACAGCAACTATTATACAAGACTTAGACTCCTTAGGATAGAATGTTTATTAAAACATTTAGCATATATTCATTACTTAATATTGTTAAGCTGGTTGTAATTCTTGTAATGCTTGATATCCGTTTCTCAATAGTTTCTTGAGAATCCATTCTTGTCAAGCATCAATATGAGAGATATGAGTGTATATAGTTTGTAATGGGTTTAGAACTCTCTTATTTAAACAAAAGGGGAAGGTGCTGTTGGAGCACATTCTACTCCTTTAGCCAAAAGCATTTGAGATACCAGCCCACTTGGGTGTGGTCTCTTATACTTTAAATGCAGCTGAAAGGCATGCTATTTCACTCTCTGGCATCACAGCTTTCCACAGCGTGGCGGCAGCAGAATGGGTGGCAGTGGGACAGGTCCTTGGCACTGGCTAATGCATCTACTGGCTGACTGGAGGCTGCCACCTGTATCCATCACAGTCCAGAGAAGACTTATCCAGCGGTTCCTACAATGAGGTTTTAAATGTTAAACAACTTGAGAAACTTCTATACCTGCTGGAATCGACTGATGATTCTATAATTGTTGAAAAAGGCTTGATCACCCTGGTTAATCATGTAGCATTCTTAACTAATCGATCCATTATTTGTGAATTGGGTGGTATCCCAATCATTGGAAAAAAAACTCTGTGAACCACAGTATTAAGAAGAAAGTATTAAATAAACTAAATAACCTGAATGTAAATGTTGAGAATCAAGTCAAGATAAAGGTATATGCCCAGTGAGTCTGTAAGTATGTGTCTACAGATTCTCTGAATTCTGCTGTGCGCCTGGCTAGACTGAGGCTGCTCACAAACATGGCTGTTACCAATGACTTCCAGCACCTGCTCAGCAACTCCATCACTGGCCTCCTCCACCTGTTGCTTACTGGGAACACAAACACCAAAGTTTAGATTTTAAGCTGCTTTTGAATTTGTTTGAGAATCCAGCTATGAAATAAGGACCTTCAACACCAGCTTATTCCTTTTCTGAGATCTTAATAGTGGGAGAGTGTATCTCTGAGTAGCTTTTACTCTTCTTGAGACTTTTTTCTTCCTATGAGATTTTCTTGTCAAGCATCAATATGAGAGATTTTGTCTTGTCTTATTGTCATTTGTTTTATGCCTTTTTGAGTCCTGCTCTATTCGAAGAGGAAAAGCAGTGAATATGAAGGACTAGGGGGTTGGGGAAGCTAGGAAGAGTGGGAAGAAGAAAACCTGTGAATAGTGTTTATTGTATGAAAAAAGAATCTTTTTTTTCATAATAATAAAAAAGTTCCCTCCTTTCAAATAAGTCTAAGTTTGAATGTGATGTTTATATAAGACTAGTTGTATACCCTTGCAGCCTTTAATATTCTTTTTTTGTTCTGTCTACTTGCTAATTTGATTATTATTAATTTCTTCTTTAATGACTCATATAATTTTTAAAGTGGGAAACAATCCCACACCAGTTTGGAT
This sequence comes from Myodes glareolus, assembly GCF_982192425.1. Lineage (NCBI taxonomy): Eukaryota > Metazoa > Chordata > Mammalia > Rodentia > Cricetidae > Myodes > Myodes glareolus. The sequence goes on from NC_142026.1 coordinate 77,815,138, forward strand.
TCAAAGGATTATTTATTTGAGGGAGAAAAAACTTATAGAACACCGTCCTACATGACAGTCAGGAAAGTAGTCTAGTCTCTGGAGCAAGAGCGTGAGCAGGGGGCTGCCGTTGCTTTTTAAAGAGAAAGAGATCACGCCCTAGTGGGCTGGTATCTCAGCGGCTATTGGCTGAAGGAGCAGAAGGAGCTCCTGCAGCACCACCCCCTTTTGTTTAAGTAAGAGAGTTCTAAATCTATTATGAAATTATATACAATAAGAACAAGTATCCTATTCTAACTAGCTTAACTCTTGTATAATAAATAACTTGGCCAAGTCATGAGAGGAAAGTAACTACATTTATCTAGTCTTCAACCCCATTGAATATCTGAGAAGGGAAATAATGTTACCTGAGTAATTAGGAAGTGCAATCAAACAACTTCCAAAATATGCAACAAATTACAGAGACAGCTGGCTACCTGGGCAATCACCCAAAGTCACATTTGCTGCTTTGAAGCAACCAACTTTGGCTAAGGCCTAGAATAACTAACATTATTTTTGAAGGCAAGAAATTTTTCAAAACCGTCTTACCCTTTATTGGAAAGATTTGACAGTTCTGCTTACCCATCCAGATACTTATGTATTATCCAGATACTTATGTATTATTATGTATTATGCTTATCCAGATACTATGTATTTCATCAGTAGTTGAGGTGTGAGCAATTCCTTGCCCAGAGGCCAGTTTTGCCAAGAAGAAGACAAGATCTAATTGGAGTGTCTTTGGTGCTCAACAATCTCTTGTGAATAGATTGGTGTTGCCAGGAGTGATTGTGTCTCACTACCACAGAACTCTAAGTTAGATTAGATGCCATTTTCTACAGCTCTTTGAAGAGGTTGAAGATTATCTATTTATACAGAATATAATTTCTAAATATCTAAAAAACCTGATTACTCTAACTATAAATATGACAAACATAGATGACTATTGATCTACAATTCTTAATACCTATTTAACTTAAAGACTTAGAGAATTAGCAACAGTGCAATAAATGAGGACAATGACCTCCAAATGTAAACAATGTACAAGTATATACATTGCAATATGGTAAATATATATGTTTGCAGCCTTTAATATTCTTTTTTTGTTCTGTCGACTTGTTAATTTGATTATTATTAATTTCTTCTTTAATGACTCATATAATTTTTAAAGTGGGAAACAATACTTATATATTGTTACATATAAACAATATATAAGTATCTTAATCAGAGGTGGAAATGTAGACTGCAATATGATATATACACACACACAAACACATATCAATGCATAAAAGTGTTTTAAACAGAGGTAGAAGCATGCATGCATACAATATTCAATATAATTTAACTTTATATCCATATACAAAAATCTATGCCAATGTAATTATCTACAAACAATAACTCACAAACACCAATTTATTATTCCATCATCCAACTTTCCCCAAAAGACCCCTGTGCTTATAAAAGTCCTCCCCCAACCCTCAACTGTATACTAATTACAATCAACCCCTAAATGATGTCCCTAAACCTGAGGACAAACTTTGCTGGGAGAGGGGACATCATCCTCTAGAATTACTTCCAGCTGTCATGGGGTCGATGTTCTTTCTGGGAGTTCCTGTAAAAGTAAAATGATGGTTAAATTTCAAGATCAATGTCTTTTAAAATTGCAAATAATCTCTGAGTATTTTGTGGAGGTCTGGCCAGAACATTGTAAAAGATGTGCATCATTTCAGCTAAGCAAGTTGGAACCCTCTTGTGCAGCTGGCACCCAAAACAGACCTTGTAGTAGCACTCAGTATCATGACGTCATATCAATGAGGTGGAGTTGTTATGGGGCTCCATCTTCTTCCTGGAAACTTCAAATATCACTGCAGGAAAAACCTCATTTTTCATTGTGGAAAACTTAAACATTAATTATATAGACATATATAGACGTATATATTCAATGGAAGGCATGATAAAGACAAAAATAGATAAGAAGAAAAGCAAAGATGTTTTCTAAATTCATTTTTCTTTCTGTCCCACATCATGGTTCTTGAAATGAGACAGAAACTCCAGAAACTCTGGGTTTTTCTCTTAACAACAAGATTGGAATTAGAGAGGGACTGAGTCAGAGTCCAACTCCAAAACCAGCTCCATAAATTTAGAAATATAATTTAGTATATCTTAGATTTTTATATTTACAGAACCTATTCAGTTTTCTTGATAGTCCCTATTGGGTAGTTATTTTTTCATCTGTCAGTATTCAAACATCCAGGGTCCCTTGAATTTTTTAAAGAAGATTGTTTTCCTGCGGAGATAAGAACAGAACCCTGCCCCCATCCTCTATGTTTTTCTTACCACCTGTATGTTTATTATTATTGTGGATGAGCTGTCATTTCTCCTTTCCAAGAGGTATCTTCTCTTCAAATCAAACCTTTATTAATTTTTATGGTATCCACAATTTTTCTTCTCCTATGGAAACAAGAACAAAACCCGTTTCCCAATGGAGCACATCTCCTGGCTTCCATTGAGAGGTCAGCACATCCTTGATATAAACCGGTTGATTTAGTTCAGCTGACTTTTCCATTATCCAATGTCTTTCTGCCACTTTTGTTCCTTTCTCATTAGTGTTAAGAAAATTCAAGGTTAATAAGGCATTCTGTAATCTATTTCTGGGGGAATTTTCCATCCCTTTCAGTTTATTTAACATATCCTTTACAGTTCAACTTGATCTTTCTATGACTGCTTGACCTGTAGGATTTTATGGTATACCTGTAACATGCTTAATAGTATAATAAGCAAAAAACCATTTCATTTTCCAAGAGACACAAGCTTTACGTTTATCTGTTTTTATTTATGCAGATATACCCACGATGGCCATAAGTTCTAATAAATGTGTGGTTACTGAATCAGATTTTTCTGAGTTTAAAGCAGTTGCCCATTGAAAACCAGAATAAGTATCAATGATGTCATGTACATATTTTAATTTTTCAAATTCTGCAAAGTGGAACACATCCATCTGCCAGATTTCATTCTTTGAGTACCCTTCAGGTTAGTTCCTGCAGGTAGTGGTGTTTGGTTCTATAAAGAACAAGTAGGGCATCTCTTTATAATCTCCTTAGCTTGTTGCCATGTAAGGGAAAACTCTTTCTTTAAACCTTTGCTATTGACGTGATTTTTTATGAAATTCTGAGGCCTGCATCATGCTTCCAATCAATGATTGAACAATTTTTGCATCATCTTGTGCTAGATGACCTGGCTGACCCATATGGGACCGGATGTGAGTTATGTACATTGGACAAAGCCTATTCCTGATTATGTCTTGCACCTGGGTCAACTCTGTATCATCTGGTATAAATTCAGCAGTTTCAATATACAAGATAACTCTTTCTGCGTATTGTGAATCGTAACTATATTAAGAGGTTGTCTAAAATCCCTTAGCAACATAAGAATGGCATATAATTCTACCTTCTGGACTGAAGTATAAAGGCTTTGTTCTACCTTACTCAATTTGACTGATTTGTAGCCTTCCTTTCCTGATTTATTAGCATCAGTATAAAATGTATGGGCTCCGGTTATTGGAGCATCATGTACAATTTGAGGAAGAATCCAAAAAGTTCTCTTTATAAGCTTAAGTCTACCGCTTTGGGGATAGTTGCTATTAATTTCTCCCCCCCCCAAAATTAGCACAAGCCCTTTGCCATGGTTCATTGTCTTCCCATAACTTTTTTATTTCATCAGTAGTGATAGGCACTATAATTTCTGCTAGTTGATAAAGCCTCAGTTTACTCTTATAATTAATTCAGAGACCTTTTCTATATAAGTTTCTAATTTTTTTATTTGGTTTGTGTGGTAAAAAAGGTCCATTCTGAAGTAGTATCTTCCCTCTGCATTAAAATTCCCATAGGAAAAATTCTGGAAGGCAATATGACTAGAATACAACTGAGAATTGGATTCACCCTATCCACATGTGCCTCCTGTAATTTTTCCTCAACCATCACCAGTTCCTTCTCTGCTTCAGCTGTTAATTTTCTGGGACTCTTCAAATCCTTATCACCATCTAAGGTTTTGTTTAAATGAATTATTAGATCAAGTGTGTTATCCCAACAGCTGGTTGTAGACTGGAAATATCTCCTAACAATCTTTGAAAGTCATTAAGAGTCTGTAACCGGTCTCTCCTAACTTGTGCCTTTTATGTCCTAATTTTCTGTAAACCTATTCTGTAACCTAGGTAATTAACAGAATCTCATCTTTGAACATTTTCAGGAGCAATTTGTAATCCCCATTTAGGCAAAATTATTGTTACTTCCTCAAACATTCTATGTTTGAATCAGATAGCAAAATGTCATCCATGTAATGATAGATTATAGATTTAGGGAATTGCTTACATATTATTTCCAATGGCTGACTTACAATGTAGAGACACAGGCTGGCTCTATTGAGCATTCCCTGTGGTACAGTCCACTAGTACTCCTAATGGGCTGAGAATTATTGTAAGTAGGCACTGTGAAGGCAAATTTTTCTCTGTCCTTTTCTTGTAAAGGTATAGTGAAGAAACAGTCCTTCAAATCAACAACTAGAAGAATCCATCCTTTAGGTAACAGAGAAGGCAAAGGAATTGCAGACTGTAGAGGAGCAATAGATTGAATTACCTTTTTGACAGCCCTTAGATCTATCACCATTCTCCACTTGTCAGATTTCTTTTTTTTTAAAAGTAATTTTATTAAATTATAAAAGTTTCCATTTCCGCCCCTCTTCCCAACACCCTCCCACTCCCCCCTACCTCTCCTCCTCCATTTTTGTCCCTAAGGGCAGTCAGGGTTTCAAGCCCTGTGGGAAGTTCAAGTTCGTCCCCCCTCCCTCCAGGTCCAGGAAGGTGAGTATCCAAACAGACTGGATCCCAAAAATCCAGTATATGCAGAGGAAACTAGTCCCAGTGTCATTGTCAATGGCTTCTCAGAAAGACTCCAGGTCAGCCACATTCAGAGAATCCGGCCACATTCAGAGAATCTGGTCGGATCACGTGCTCGTTCAGTTGCAGTCCAACTGCCCTTGGTAAACTCTCATTAGATCCGACCCCATGTATCAGTGGGTGATAGCATCCCTCGCAGTCCTTCGTCATTTTCTTCGTCCTTCTGCTCCTCATTTGGACCTTGGGGGGCTCAGTCCGGTGCTCCAATGTGGGTCTCCGTCTGTGTCGCCATCCATCGCCAGATGAAGGATCTATGGTGATAAGCAAAATATTCATCAGTATGGTTATGGGCCAAGGCCGGTTCAGGCACCCTCTCCTCTGTCCAGAGAACAATCTGGGGGATCTCTCCTTGGACCTGGGATCCCATATATAATGAAGTTTCCTATAAACCTTAAAATGACTCCCTTAGTTGAAATATATTCTTCCCTGATCCCATATTCATCCATCCTCCCTTCTCCCCATCCCGGTCAACCGAGCTTTCTCCATTCCTCCCCTACTCCCTTCTCTCTAACCCTCTCCCCTTCCAACAACCCTCCCACCGCCCCCCCCCCCCCCGTGCACCCAAGGTTACCTGGGACTCTTGACTATTTCCTACCTCCTGGCGGATAGCTAAATAATCTTCATCAGGTTCGTCTTCTTATTTAGCTTCTCTAGGATCACGAATAATAGGCTCAAAGACCTTTAAATTATGGTTAGAATCCACTTATGAGTGAATACATTCCGTTTTCCTCTTTTTGGGTCTGGCTTACCTCACTCAGTAAAGCGTTTTCTATGTCCATCCATTTGCATGCAAAATTCAAGATGTCATTATTTTTTACCGCTGAGTAAAACTCTAATGTGTATATGTTCCACACCTTTTTTAACAATTCTTCCATTGAGGGGCACCTAGGCTGTTTCCAGGTTCTGGCTATTACAAATAGTGCTGCTATGAACATAGTTGAACAAATGCTTTTGTAGTGTGCTAGGGAATCTCTAGGGTATATTCCCAAGAGTGGAATTGCTGGGTCCTGAGGGAGATTGATTCCCAGTTTCCTGAGAAACCGCCACACTGATTTCCACAGTGGCTGCACAAGTTTGCATTCCCACCAACAATGGATGAGTGTTCCCCTCATTCCACATCCTCTCCAGCATAGGCTATCATTGGTGTTTTTGACTTTAGCTATTCAGACAGGTGTAAGATGGTATCTCAAAGTGGTTTTAATTTGCATTTCCCTGATCGCTAAGGACGTAGAGCATGACCTTAAGTGTCTTCTGGCCATTCGAAGTTCATCTGTTGTGAATTCTCTGTTCAGTTAAGTACCCCATTTTTTAATTGGGTTAATTAGAGTTTTAGTGCCTAGTTTCTTGAGTTCTTTGTATATTTTGGAGATCAGACCTTTGTCTGATGAGGGGTTGGTGAAGATCTTCTCCCAGTCAGAAGGCAGCCTTTTTGTCTTACTGACAGTGTCCTTTGCTTTACAGAAGCTTCTCAGTTTCAGTAGGTCCCATTTATTCATTGTTTCTCTTATTGTCTGTGCAGCTGTGGTCCTGCTTGGGAAGAGGCCTCCTGTGCCTATATCTTGTAGACTACTTCCCACTTTCTCTTCTATCAGGTTCAAAGTGGACGGACTAATGTTGATGTCTTTAATCCATTTGGACCTGAGTTTTGTGCATGGTGATAGGTATGGATCTACTTTCATCCTTCTACAGGTTGACATCCAGTTATGCCAGCACCATTTATTAAAGATGCTTTCCTTCTTCCATTGTATACCTTTAGCTCCCTTGTCAAAAATTAGGTGCTCATAGGTTTGTGGGTTAATATCCGGGTCTTCTATTCGATTCCAAAGGTCGATTTCTCTGTTCTTATGCCAATACCAAGCTGTTTTCAATACTGTTGCTCTGTAATAGAGTTTGAAGTCAGGGATGGTAATGCCTCCTGAAGTTCCTTTGTTGTATAAGATTGTTTTGGCTATCCTGGGTTTTTTGTTTTGCCATATAAACTTGATTATTGTTTTCTCAAGGTCTGTGAAGAAGTTTGATGGGATTTTGATGGGGATTGCATTGAATCTATAGACTGCTTTTGGTAGAATTGCCATTTTTAGTATGTTGATCCTCCCAATCCAAGAACAAGGGAGATCTTTCCATTTTCTGGTATCCTCCTCAATTTTTTTCTTCAAAGACTTAAAGTTCTTGTCAAATAGGTCTTTCACTTCCTTGGTTAGAGTAACCCCAAGATATTTTATGTTATTTGTGGCTATCGTGAAAGGTGATGTTTCTCTGATTTCCCTCTCAGCTTCTTTATCCTTTGTGTATAAAAGGGTCACTGATTTTTTGGAGTTGATCTTGTATCCTGTCACATTACTAAAGGTGTTTATCAGCTGTAGGAATTCTTTGGTAGAGTTTTTGGGGTCACTTATGTACACTATCATATCGTCAGCAAATATCGAAAGTTTAACTTCATCCTTTCCAATTCGAATTCCCCTGATCTCCTTTTGTTGTCTTATTGCTATTGCTAGAACTTCAAGCACTATATTGAAGAGGTATGGAGAGAGTGGACAGCCTTGTCGCGTTCCTGATTTTAGTGGAAAGGCTTTGAGTTTCTCTCCATTCAATTTGATGTTAGCAGTCGGCTTGCTGTTTATTGCTTTTATTATATTTAGGTATGATCCTTGTATCCCCAGTCTCTCCAACACCTTTATCATAAATGGGTGTTGAATTTTGTCAAATGCTTTTTCAGCATCCAATGAAATGATCATATGGTTTTTTTCTTTCAGTTTATTTATATGATGGATTACATTGATAGATTTGCGTATGTTGAACCAGCCCTGCATCTCTGGGATGAAGCCCACTTGATCATAATGAATAATTTTTCTAATGTGTTCCTGGATTCGGTTTGCCAGGATTTTATTGAGAATTTTTGCGTCGATGTTCATGAGTGAGATTGGCCTGTAATTCTCTTTCTTGGTTGTGTCTTTATGTGGTTTTGGTATTAAGGTAACTGTAGCTTCATAAAAGGAGTTTGGCAATGACTCTTCTGTTTCTATATTATGGAATACATTAAGGAGTATAGGAATTAGCTCTTCCTGGAAGTTCTGGTAGAATTCTGCATTGAAACCATCTGGTCCTGGGCTTTTTTTGGCACGGAGATTTCTGATAACAGCTTCTAATTCTTCATGACTAACAGGTCTATTTAGATTGTTCACCTATTCTTGGTTCAACTTTGGTATATGGTACTTATCTAAAAAAATGTCCATTTCTTTTACATTTTCCAACTTTGTGGCATATAAACTTTCGTAGTAAGATCTAATGATTCTCTGAATTTCCTCTGTGTCTGTGGTTATATCCCCCTTTTCATTTCTGATCCTATTAATTTGCATGTGCTCTCTCTGCCATTTGATTAGTTTGGATAGGGGTTTGTCAATCTTGTTGATTTTCTCCAAGAACCAGATTTTTGATTCATTGATTCTTTGGATTGTTTTCTCTGTTTCTATTTTGTTGATTTCAGCCTTCAGTTTGATTATTTCCAGTCTTCTACTCCTCCTGGGTGAATCAGCTTCTTTTTTTTCTAGAGCTTTCAAGTGTGCTGTTAGGTCTCCAATGTGTGCTTTCTCCGTTTTCTTTAGTTGGGCACCTAATGCTATGAACTTTCCTCTTAGCACTGCTTTCATAGTGTCCCATAGGTTTGAGTATGTTGTGTCTTTGTTTTCATTAAATTCAAGGAAGACTTTAATTTCTTTCTTAATTTCGTCCCTGACCCAGGGGTGATTTAGTAGTTGACTGTTCAACTTCCATGAGTTTGTTGACTTCCTGGGGGTAGCATTGTTGTTGAATCCTAATTTTAATCCATGGTGATCTGGCAAGACACAGGTGGTTACTAATATTTTTTGTGTCTGTGGGAGTTTGCTTTGTTACCAAGTATGTGGTCAATCTTCGAGAAGGTTCCATGAACTGCAGAGAAGAAGGTATATTCTTTCCTATTTGGATGGAGTGTTCTATAGATGTCTGTTAAGTCCATTTGATTCAATACCTCCAATAAATCTCTTAATTCTCTGTTTGGTTTCTGTCTGATTGACCTGTCCATTGGTGAGAGAGGAGTGTTGAAGTCTTCTACTATTAGCGTGTGTGGTTTGATGACTGCCTTGAGTTCTAGAAGAGTTTCTTTTACATATGTGGGTGCCTTTACATTAGGGGCATAGATATTCAGGATTGAGACTTCTTCCTGATGAGTTGTTCCTGTTATGAGTATGAAATGTCCATCTCCACCTCTTCTGATTGATTTTAGTTTGAAGTCGATTTTGTTAGATATTAGAATGGCCACACCCGCTTGTTTCTTAGGTCTATTTGCTTGGAAAACCTTTTCCCAACCCTTTACTCTGAGTAGGTGTCTGTCTTTGTGGTTGAGGTGTGTTTCTTGTAAACAGCAGAATGTTGGATCCTGTTTTCGTAACCAATCTCTAAGTCTGTGCCTCTTTATAGGTGAATTGAGTCCATTGATATTAAGTGATATTAATGACCGTTGGTTGTTGACTCCAGTCATTTTTTTTGGGGGGGGGTAATAGAGTGTATGAGTTTTCCTTCTTTGAATTGTGCTAGTGAAGGGTCGCTAGATGTCTGAATTATTGTAGTCAGTGTTGGCAATGTTGGATTCCTTGGGATATAATTTTCCTTCTAGTATTCTCTGTAAGGCTGGATTAGTAGTTACGTATTGTTTAAATTTGTTTTTATCCTGGAATATTTTGTTTTCTCCGTTGATAGTGAACAAAAGCTTGGCTGGGTAAAGTAGTCTGGGCTTGCATCCATGGTCCCTTAATTTCTGCAGTACCTCTATCCAGGACCTTCTGGCTTTCATGGTTTCTATAGAGAAGTCTGGTGTAAGTCTGATAGGTTTACCTTTATAGGTTACTTGACCTTTTTCCTTTGCAGCTCTTAATATCCTTTCTTTATCTGACTACTTTGTGTTTTGATTATTATATGGCGAGGGGTGTTTTTTTCTGATCCAATCTATTCTGTGTTCTGTATGCTTCTTGCACCTTCATAGGAATATCCCTCTTTAGGATGGGAAAGTTTTCTTCTATAATTTTGTTGAATATATCTTCTGGACCTTTGATCTGCAATTCTTCTCCTTCTTCTACTCCTATTATTCTTAGATTTGGTTTTTTTATTATGTCCCATATTTCCTGAATGTTTTGTGATGAGAATTTGTTGGATTTGCTGTTTTCTTTGGTCAGGGCGTTTATTTTCTCTATGGTGTCTTCATAATCTGAGATTCGTTCTTCTATCTCTTGTATTCTATTGGTTAATTTTGATTCTGTAGTCTCCATTCGTTTACCAAGATTTTCCATATCCAGCCGGCCCTCGGATTGTGTTTTCCTCACTGCCTCCATTTTAGTTTTCAATTCTTGAACTGATTCCATTACCTGTTTAATTGCTTTTTCTTGGTTTCCCAGGGTATCATTTACGAATTTACTCATTTCTTCAACCTTTTTGTTATATTTGTCTTCCATTTCTTTACTCATTTCTTCCATCTTTTTGTTATATTTGTCTTCTATTTCTTTCAGTGAGTTATTCATACCCTGTTTAAGAGACTCTATTGCTTTCATAATGACACTGTTTTCTACTTCTTCCGGAATAGGGCGTTCCAGTCCTTCTGTCGTAAGATCGCTGGGATCTGGTGTTTTCATGTTGTTTTTCAGATTGTTGGAGGAATTCTTGCCTTGGCGCCTGCCCATCTCTTCCTTCAGATGGTCTCCAATGGCTCTTCCCTCTGCTGGGTCTTTTTCTACTGGATTAGTGTCCTTTGCTATCCAGGAATCACTTTGCCTGCAGTCTTAGCTTGCTGCAGGCAGGCTATTAGAACAAAGGGACTTCCTTCCCTTTGCACTCACCACTTGTCCCAACCTGCGGTGCCCACCCTGGCTGAGATGGAGGAATTTAAGCCCCGAAAAAGGGAGAGAGGAGGGGAGGGGTTCAAGGCCAAAAGTTGGGATGGCGTAGCAGGAGAGAGGGATTAGCTGGGGGAAGCTGCCCCTATGGAGCAGCCAGGGAGATAAGGATGGCGGGAATCCAGATTTCTTTTTTACAACACACACAGGAGAATTCCAAGGGTTACATGACTTTGCAATATGTCGAACATCTAATTACTCCTATACCACTTATTCTAAAGCCTGCAATTTATCTTCAGCTAGAGGCCATTGCTTAACCCATATTGGCTTCTCAGTTAGCCATTTTAAATGTAAGCCTGTTGGTACCTCTAAAGGTTTGTTAGTTGCTTTATGTTCTTGTACAGCCTGAATAGCTGGTAACCTTTGCGCTTTTTACCTTTTTATATCTTTCCCAGAATTATGAGTTCCTGGGACTCCAGGAATATTAATCTTGGTATTCCATTGCTGTAGCAGGTCACAGCCTTGTAAATTTATTTCAATATCAGCTACATATGGCCTTAACTTCCCTCTTTGACATTCTGGCCCAATACAGTCAACCCATCTTTTGCTTTGTTTAATTCAAGATATGGTTCCAATTACTAGTAATTGAACATCTGCCTCTTGAAGAGGATAATTTGGATACCAAGAATCTAGAGTGATGATACATCTGCTCCTATGTCTATCAAGCCAACACTCACAATTCCATTTATACTTACTCTCAGCTTTGTTCTCTGATCATATATAGATGTTTGCCAAAATATACGCTTCTTATTTCCAAATGGAATTTCTGACTTATTCTCCAATTTTGCATTATTTAGAATCATTTATTGCAATATCAGCTACATATGGCCTTATATTTCCTCTTTGACCTTCTTTCCCAATACAGTCAACCCACCTTGTGCTTTGTTTAACTCGATATATGGTTCCAATTCCTCATAATTGAACATCTGCCTCTTGAAGAGGCCAATTGGGATGCCAAGATTCTGGAGTGATGATACTCACATCTGCTCCTGTGTCTATCAAGCCAACAATCACAATTCCATTTCTATGTGCTTTCAGCTTTGGTCTCTAATCATTTATAGAAGTTTGCCAAATTATACGCTTCTTATTTCCAAATGGAATTTCTGACTTATTCTCCAAATTTTCATTATTTAGAACCTTATAATCTTGTACAGAAGCTTCTAGAGATTTTAATTTTCCTGGTGTAACATGTCCTTCATGGTTACTGGGAATGATTGGGCCACTTTTGGTTTGGGGGCCTGCGAGAGGCCCCTCAGAGAGTTTCCCGATGGTATCAGGTTGCCTTATCTGTCTGTTGTTGATCTGCATTCATTTGTCCAATGTCATTCTTTACCACACATCGTACATATACCTGAAGGCCGAGGTTTCTTATTCCTGCCATTTCCAGATGAAGTGTGATTCCTAGAAATACCTTGCTGCAATCCCTTTTTAAATGTCCAAATTTACCACAATTAAAACATTTGGCAGGTTGATGTCACCTAATGGATTTGGAAATCGCTTCTCCTACCTAAGATTCATCATCATAATTAAAGGTCTGAAAATTCATGGTATGCTGGATACATTCATACATAGCTACTGATCTTGACCTTAAAGGCCCAATTGTCTTTTTGCAGTCTAGGTTTGCATTTTCAAAAGCCAGCAATTCAAGTATTAATCATCTAGCTTCTGGGTATCTTACTCCTATGTTCAGAGCCTTAGTTAATCTTTGCAAAATGTCAGCATAGGGTTCTCCCTTTCCCTGCCTATCCTGCTATATGACTCCTTCCTTCTCCCTGGTTCTGGTATCCTGTCCCAGGCATTCAAGGTTGCTTTGTGGCATAGGGACAATACTTCTTTGCTGTAAAGAGCTTGGACCTGTGGATCAGCATATGCTCCTATGCCAAGAATTTGATCCTGCAAAACCTCCACACATTTTGCTCTTTCTTGCTGTTCCATATGTTTAGATTCTTCTCTGAAATCAAACATCAAGGAAGTTCCATCTTCCAACACCACTGATGCTAACTGGGAGAAATAATGGGGTATAGTCCTGACATTATAAGTCCAAGTTCTTATCATTTCCTTAACAAATGTAGAGTGCACGTCATAATTAACTATGGCTTACTTAATTTCCTTTAGGCCATTTATTCCTACTGGCATCCATCTAGCTTCTTTGGCTCCCTTTTGAGCCTTTGAAAGTTGATGCTTTGTCAGAATAAATTACAGAGCATGTTGCTAAAATCCTGGGTAAACCAGTTCTGACACCTGGTGGTGACATTGTATCCTGCCTTTGTATCTTCTCACTTTGTTCATCAGCTCTGATAATTTCCTCAATCATTTCAAATCTCTTAATAATTGTCTCACGTAAGACCTGAATTTCCTTACCTGCAAATGTTTCTAGTGATTTTCCTCTGGTATTAATTTTCTGGTCCCCAATCTACACCTGTGATTCCAAGGTTTTAATGTTTCCTTTCAAAGATAACATCCCCTCCTTGAACTACCCCCAGATAATGTGTAAGTTGCCATCCTGGAGGTATATTCTGTCTGTTACCTTATCAAAACTCTGTGATAACTTCTGAAAGTCAAATTCAACAGCCTGGACCCTTTCAGGTAAGTTCCTAGTACCCTTAGATAAAGAGTCAATTTTGCCTATCATGGTATTAATCCTATCAATTAATGCCATATACTTCCATAATGATATTATATGAAGAAGGAAACTGAAACACAATAACCAGGGAACTGAGGTATCTCCATAGGCATATAGGCCTCTTGTGATTTCTTCCAAAGTGGCTGCAAAAGCCGCATCTAGAGTCCCATTAAAAATGACACCTGCCATTTTACCTGTTAACCAGCAGATGGTGCTGTTTCCAAGTTGTGACTAGAATCAATGGAATGGTGTCAGGATAGATCCTGTGGTACTTGAGAAGTTAGATGTACAAAAATCCAGCTACTGATAAACAGCACGGCTCACCCCAGGCGACGGCCCTGCTCTGACCCGATACAGGGGTTCATGACACAGTCACTGTGAGAACAGCTGACTGCCTGCCCAGCATCCCTATGCTGTTCTGCTGGGACAAAGGTCATGGTGCAAACACAAAATGCTGTGGCGTGTATTTCAAATAGCGCTTCTGTTGAATGTGGCAATGGCTTGCTCTCTGACTCCCACTGCCCAAGCGCTGCACTTAAAACCTGCTCAGATTGTCCGGGCTCATGGATTCCTGGAGATGTGGAGTTTCCACGGCTGAGGAAGGGCTCATGCCAAGCCAAACTGGCCAAGCTGAGCTGGTGGCAGGTAGCCGAGCCAGAGGCAGGCAACTGAGCAGGAGGATGGGGGGGGTGGGTCGAGGGCGGGGGTCAGTTCTAAAACCAAACATTGGGAGCCAGATAAAGCACAAAACAATTCCATACCAGTATGGATTCAAAGGGTTATTTATTTGAGGGGAAAAAACATACAGAACACCATCCTACATGACAGCCAGGAAAGAGTCTAGTTGCTGGAGCAAGAGAGTGAGTGGAGGGCTGCCACTGCTCTTTAAAAAGAAAGAGCCCACACCCTAGTGAGCTGGTATCTCAGTGGCTATTGGCTGAAGGAGCTGAAGGAGCTGAAGGAGCTCCCACAGCAAACTTTTATATACTTCATCTTAAAATCTTTTTCTACTGCTTCAGCTATGTTGGAATATAGAGTGACTCAGTGGTAGGATAGCTAGACACTGTTAGAGACTTATTGCCCTGGCTGTTATTGATTGTGTTCCTATACTGGCATCTATTCATCTGAATTTGGAATAATTACAGGTCTAGGTGTTCTTTTTTTTTTTGGTTGCCTATTTTGTCCCCTGGTTTCTGTTTGCTCCCTGGATTATCTGAAAGTGTGATTTTTTTTATTTCCTGGTTTCCTGACTGCTCTGATGGCTTATGCACATGAAATGCCTGCTTATGTTGGAGGCTGGTCTACTGGGATGAGTTGGGGGCATGAAGTTTAGAGGAAAAGGTCCATTTGGTCTCTTGGCATGATATCAGATACACAAACAAGCCAACAGAAGCATTTGGGATGCAGAGATGGCAAAGAATCATGGGTTACTGGTGTTGTAATCTGCTGGCCAGGAATGAGAGGAGTGAGTCAGCTTTCAATCTATTTGTTGCTCTTTGAAGATCGGGCCTTGTATTAATGAGGGTTGCCTGCTGGGTTTGCAGGTAGGCACAAAGCAATGAGTGGGAAGGGGAAGGTTAGATTGTGAAGATCTGTGGCATCCACAGGATATGTTACCAGGGAAAAAAGGAAGGCATCCAAGTGTGTTCTGCTACAAAGCTGGTAGATGAGACCAGAAAATTTAATCTGCAAGAACAGAGAGAGAAGAGGTATGCAGGCAGCCTATAGCTGGTTTTCTGGCAGGCATGACCTGTGAGCTTGCAGGGAATGTTTGAAGAAGTTGAGGGCTGGGACAAAGAAATGAGAGAGGGTAGGGAGGTTAGAAAGGGAAGATCTGTGCGATTCCGAGGAGAAGGAAGCAGGAGTAGAGAAGGTTGTGAGGAAAGCTGCTGCACAGCTGGGGATGAAACTTAGAGGTTGAATCTGGGGAAGCAGAGAAAGAGGAAATGGTATGCATGAATCCCATCTTTTTGGTTGGGTTAAAAACCATCACACAGTATGGAATCCATGATTATACTACAAGCCAGAGAAAAGACATTTAGCTGTCCAGAACATTGTCCTCAATGCAGCAATTCACACTGCTGTTTGGTTATATAAATGTGATGGACCTTCCAAATTTCTCCTGAAGCATCTGTATACTCTCCCATATATTATTCTGAAGTTTGTTCTGAGGGAATGCTATTAGCCAGTGGACTATAGTTACTATGGATTTTCCAAAACTGTCACGTCATGTTTCTGAGAATAAGTACTACTGTAAAGCAGGGCCCTAATTCTTTGTCATCAAAAAAATAAATTTTATATATGTGTGATACAATGTATACATATATATGATTATATGTGATATACGATGTGACTATATACAGTATCATATAATATGCACACACAGATATATATATATATATACACACACACACACACATATATATATATATGTATATATCACCCTTTCAACAAGCTGGTGTATTGAGTGAAGGGGATAAAAAATATGCTCAGAACTAGAAAAAGGGGACTCGTGTTTCACTATTTCCTCAAAATTGATGTTGCATGTGCAGTAAGAATTAGAAGCCTCAGTAGTATCCTGAAATGTAGAAATTTTATGAAATTCATAATATTTTGTGGCAATGCATTGGTGTGTCAGTACTGCATTTTTCAGTGTGACTGGAAATCAGGTATGATGATGCTTCAAGCTACATTGGTTTTACATTGGATTCACTTGACTCTCTGGGATCATTTATGTATTAATATATTTTTCTCATTTCTATGAAAAATTTGTTGGAAAAATGTGTGTGTGTGTGTGTGTGTGTGTGGTTTCTTTCTGTCTGCCTGTCTCTTTATGGAGCATGTGTACATGAGTGAAGTTGACCATGGAGAGTAGAGGCATTTTTCTTCTCTCAGGAGCTGAATTTAAAGGTGGTTGTGACCTACTGAACATGCTGAGAATAAAATGAGGTTCCTCTGGAAGATTAGTGTGCACTTCTACCTGATAAGGTATCTCTCTAGCCTTGTATTGTGGAGGTTCAAAAATGTGAGCCTATTTCACCTTGTCTGAAGGTCTGAGTATTTCAGCTTGCTCAAAGACATTAACAACAGCTGTAGCTACACACCCGAACCAAGGGTGTAGTTACTTGGTGTTTTTGACATTAAGATGACCCTTAGAAGTCATCTACCCTGACCAAAGGTCAGAGAATTCAACCACACTTCTG
Source organism: Myodes glareolus (assembly GCF_982192425.1). Taxonomy (NCBI): domain Eukaryota; kingdom Metazoa; phylum Chordata; class Mammalia; order Rodentia; family Cricetidae; genus Myodes; species Myodes glareolus. Next base: position 77,831,851 of record NC_142026.1, read on the forward strand.
CTCTTTCTTTTGAATAAATAAGTTTGACCTAGGTCGTGACTGCCTTCAAGGTACTTGGCCTAGGGTGGGTTCACTGCTGAAACAACATAATTCTTTTCTCATGAATTAGTGGCTTGATGTCTCAAAGTATTGAAGAAAGCAACTGTTATAATTGTTCTTGGTATCATGTTAAAGCAGTCTTTCTCCTCTCCCCCCTCACCCTCATGGTATTGTAGTATAAATGTATATGGAAAATTAAACTTGGGCAATTTCAGTATTCACTAGAACTCTCTCCTGGTACTATCCTATGTTTCTGCTTATTATTTTCCATTGTGTCTTCATTATTTTTACTTGTTTCTCTAACCCCCATGCCGCTACCCTGTTAAGGGGTATTCTTATTGAAGCTAGTCCCTGACAATGTATGCTACAATTTTGATAGGAATCACGGTTTACCATGATTTTGGACAGTGACTTCTATAATGTCTTCCTTGACTTAAGACTCCAGTGTTTTACATTTTAAGAGGGTTCACTGCCTTCCTTATGCTTATTCCAAAGTATAGTTAAGACTATTATGAATGAACTTGTTGCCCTGATTTCTTTCTCTGTGTATTTGTCACTAGTATGTAGAAAAAATATTTACTTGAGAGTGCTCACTTTGGATCTTGCCACATGTGGAAAGATTTTTCAACTCTGAGTGCTCTCTGGAAGACTCCTAAAGACCTCTTCTGTTTGGATATATCATTAGCAAATCAGGACACTTAGATTTGTTTTTATTATTAATTTAATTACTTAATTTATTTTGTGTCCTGACTGCATTTGTCCCTCTCTTCTCTCCTCCCATTCTTTCCCTCCACCATTCCTCTGTCCCCCAAAATCCTTTGTTTCTGTTCAGGCCTTCCTTCCATGGTTGTCAGCAAAGCATGACATATTAAACTACTCCCATCCTGGCAAGGCAGCCCAGTTTGAGGAATAGGTTCAGAAAAGTCTGTCAAAGTATCCAGGGCACACTCCACTCCCAGTGATGAAAGTTCCACAAGTAGACAAAGCTATATGATAGTCACACATACGTAGAGGTTTTAGATTGGCCCCATGTGGGTTTCTTAGCTATTGGTCTAAAGTCTGTGAGCTCCTATAAGCCCAGGTTTGTGGTCACTATGGGTTCCTTTGTGATGACACTGACCACCCTGGCACATATAATCCTTCATTACACTCTACTACAACATTCCCAGAGTTTGGCCCAGTGCTTGGCTATGGATCTCTACACCTGCTTTCCTAATTACTAGATGAAGTCTTTCTGATGACAATTATGATAGTCACCAATCTGGTCACAGGAAATGGCCAGTTCAGGATACCTATCCACTATTACTAGGTATCTTACGTTGGATCATCCTTATAGATTTATGAGAGTTTCCATTGTGCCAGGTTTCTACCTGACCCTGAATTGGCCCCTCATCAAGCAAGACATTTCTTTCATTAATGTCTTCCTCTATCTTGCTCCCAACCAGATCCCTTTTCTTCCTATTCTCACCCACTCCCACTTTATTTCCATCTGGATCCTCCTATTCCCTGTCTTAATACTCTATGTAAGCTTCAAGTCTGTATTGCACAGGAGTGGAGAGGTAGGACAACCTTTGCTTTTTCTAAACTCAATGGAAATGTTTAAAATTTTTCTCCATTTAAGATTATTTTGGATGTGGGTCTGTCATATACAGACTTCATTATGTGGAAATATGTCTCTTATATCATTATTTTATTAGAAATTTTTATTCATGAAATTCTGAATATTTTCAACGTGTTTTCTTTCCTCTATTGAGACAATCATGTGGTTTCTGACTTGAGTCCTTTGTCTTAATATATTACATTCCTCTATTTGCATATGCTAAACCATCTCTGCATCTCTGGAATGAAGTCAGCATAAAAGTGTTGGATTGGTTTTTTGATCTGCCATTAAATGCAATTACAAGAGTTTTATGAGAATTTTTGCCCAATGTTCATCAAAGTTATTCATTTTATTTTCCACTTTTTTGGTTTTGATATTAGAGCACATACAAAGCAGTTTTTCATTTTTATGGGAAATTTTTAATAGGGGTGATGCTTGTTCTTTTGTGACTTTCTTTTCACATGCTTAAGTGAATCCATGTGAGATGGCATGAATTAAATTGTGATATACTTTTTTGAAAAAGCATGAAGAAATACCTATTTACCTCAGAGAGCAAACTAATGGCAGAATAAACTTAAGGATGAAGTCACATAGAATGAGGATGACTATAAAATAAAAACATATATCAAATCTCTCTCCTTCCTATGAGACTCTCTCTCAAGTTCATTTCTTATTATATTATTGTGGGACAGAAAGTGAATTCAGTGCCAATCCGTGTGAAGCTAGTCATCAGAAGTGCTTTTTGTAAAAGACTTTTCTTGGGGAGGAGCAACACAGAAAAAGAGGAAACACACATCAGAAGAAATAAATATTACCAGTGAATTCTACAAAGTTTGGAAAAAGAACAAGAATGTCTTGGGGCTACTAAAAGGTGTAAAGGGGCTTCTTTACAGTGCTTTGGATCTTGAGTTGATCAGTGACTCATTAATATGACAATTAAAAATGATATTATACAATAGGTTTTTATTCAATACAGGACTACTACAACTGAAAGACCTTCCAAGATGTAGCCTAGAACCATGTCAGTCTAAAAAAAGGTTGCATTTTGGATTTTGTAATTGTCTTTTTTAGTATAGTAAGCAAAAGTTTATCTTGTAATAAGTGCAGAGATGATTTAATTTTTTAACAAGACCAGACAGTTTTTTTATAATAGTTATCAAAGTGCAGCTCATTTACAGCAACACACTGTAGTGACTCAACTGTAATATAATGTGAATTAGTTTTCAAAGTTATTTCAAGTAATGCCACTAATACAAAATCCAAAGGGAGAAAAATAAAAACACTTCAATTTATTTACAGTTTCCCCTACCTGCCACAGCAAGAAAAGCTAAGGTCAAATTGATGTTGTATAAAAGCAATTTATAAATATACAAACAATTATCTAATTTCTGAAATTCAAAATTGTTTGTGTTCTTTGATCCCTTGTAACTTTTACATTTTATGTTAAGTCTCTTAGTACTATTTCTTAATGGTTAGTAAAAACAATATCAGTAACTATGTGCTCACATGCTCCTTCATACATTCATGCGTGCAAAAGCATGAATGAACATTTAAAATAAAATTGTTGTTATACAAAGCTGCATTTCTTTGTAATAAAATATTATGTGGTGATTACAGTTCTCTGAGCATGATGCAAAACATGAGAATTATGCAAGTATTGTAGACATGCTGATCTTTAATTTAGGATAATTTTTAATACTTTTTCCAAGGAAAACAAAGCTGTAATGCACTGGAATAATGTCTCATAAGCAGATAGGGGCTGACAGAAGCAAAACACATTGAAAATATTGCATGAGTGCTCACCAGATACCAGCTGAGTTTAACCACAAAATTTAAACAAATGGTAAAAAGTATGGAGAGTGTATAAAAGACAACAAAGGTGCTCACCAGGAGAAGAATAGTTTGTGTTGCTCTCAACTCAGGGCTAGATCTAGGGGAGATAATGGTCCTAGACATATGTTGCATCCTCTTCTTGTGCTTGTGCAAGATGAGAACGATGGAGCCACTGGAGCATAGCATCGCTATCATGCACACAGCACCAGGAATGATCACATATACTACATGTAGTATTTCACCAGTTTTGTCAAAAGGTACAGAAGAACAGTAACCCAAGTCTTTGAGACTTGTGATGTTTTTATTGCACAGTTTTGCAGACATATGCTTAAGTGAAACAATGCTAAAAAGAAGAGACAAGATCCATGTCACATACATGGAATAGCTGATGTACTTGGGAGCTTTCTTTTTAAATCCTCTTGAAATAGCATCCTCAGGGCTGATGGTGATGACCTGGAAGACACTCAATAAGCTCATGCTGCCAAACGACACACTTCTACCCACTCTGTGAAGGTAGGAAAGCAGCTTGCACTCAAAATCATTGAAGAAACATTTCAAACCAAAAGCTGCCATTGTTTGTGGGACACCTTTACACAGGAGAGTTAAGAAGTTTGCCACAATCAAGTGCATTAGAATCCAGTCCATGCACTTTAATCTGTATGCCTTGAAGTAAAGCAAGGCATAATTGTAGAGGAAAGACAAATTGCCCAAAACTCCAACCACAGTCTTTGATAACAAAATTGTCCCTATAGCCACATCACCAATTGCCACTGGATAAGTTCCCATGCCAGAGCCTGAGGAAACGACAAAGGGAGATAGGCATAGGTTGCCTGCACCATGTTTCCAAAACCCAACATTTGATATCCAACTTACTACCTACAGAATTAATAATAAGTGATTCATTTTGTGTATATAAGGATTTGCAATGTACGTATGCCAGTTTCATAAGACAGTATACAAATTGTTTACTCTTCCAAGTCTACAAGGCAGATACTATTTCTTAATGTTTTTACAATGAATATGAGGAAATCTGAATCACACACAGTGTAGATGAGATTTTGGTATTGTGGTTATTTCAGAATAGTGAGTGGAAGGAATTGGCTGGCTGGCTATGAAGTGAGTTTATAGCCATTTTACATACTTCATTAGCACAAGCTGTTTACTGTTTTATTCCAGGTATGATTGTGGAGTACTTACTTCTGCTTTTGACTTATTTATTGTATACTGAAGGGCTATAATTTTATGATTTTCTTTCTTCATTTGTTTGTGAACATTAAGGGCATAAAACAATATCAATTATTAGTAAACACTGAGTAGGTTGGTAGAGGTGCATGAACTCTGGAAACACAATAGCCCAGGGCCCTGCATCATGAAGAGCTTGTGAAATGAGTAAAGTGCGGCATAAATCTAAAGTATTGATCTATAGTTCACTTACTTTATTTCATAAAAAACAGCACATAAAACAACTACAATACTTATTCACTACACATCAAGTATAAATTGTACAATTGTAAAAGTGTGTATTTCATAATCTGAACATAAGTACCAATCATTAGTTGAGCTAAATAGTGTTATTAGCTATTAGCATCGAAGCATTTTGTAGACTGATTTTTGTAACAAGTTGCATACAAACTTGAATGATTGTTACTCATGCAGATAACATATGATACACTTTTCAGATCTCATTTCGTTGAATGTGCTTACAAGACCTTAGTGTTTAGATCAGTATTAAGTAACAAGAAACACAGAACAGAAAGTAGAATCCTCTTCTGCCCTCACATAGTCACAAGCACTCCCCTAGTAACAAGAATATTTTAAAGCAATAAAAACAGGATTTGACTTCCTGACAAGTGATGCTTGCTAGCTATAATGTTTTAGTTCTTCCTAAATGTCCTAAGCAGCCTTATATAGAGAGATAAGCTCTTGATCAGAGATGAGGATTTTGTCAGGAAGGTTACTGCTACAATCTCAGCAACCTACTCTATCTGCACAATTAAAGAAATTCTTTGACATTTTCCAGAAACTCACAGTTTTCTACAGAACTAGATATATCCTGTTTGTTTATCACATACTTGAAAACAAACAATATACATACAGTATTAAGAACCTTGAAATTCAGTTTAGGATTGTGGTGGGGGATCAGCAACAGACTTATTAATATAAATCTCTGATTACCTTAAAAATAAGATTTCATTGTCTCTTGGACAAAGATACAACAGTCACTGTGAGTGAAGATTTGATTCAATCAGAAGAAACAGGCTGGGGTTTGAGTGTAGATCCCATGTTTTTCGCTGATATGAACCCTTTTCTCAGGAGCAGCAGACTCTTCTTTGGTGGTGTTTTTGGCTGGCTTCAATTTCAAGTCCCATTTTTCTCATTTATTTGCCTACCAGACTGTTGAGAGGACCTTTAGTTCTTCAACTCTGATATCTAGCCTGGTGTTAGAAAACAACATTTTATTCTCTCTCAAGATTGTATTCTCAGGGTCTGGAGAGATGGCTCAGAGGTTAAGAGCACTGAATGCTTTTCCAAAGGTCCTTAGTTCAATTCCCGGCAGCCACATGGTGGCTCACAACCATCTGTAATGAGATCTGATGCCCTCTTCTGCTGTGCGGGAAAACATGTTGCATATAACCAATAAATAAATCTTAAAAAAAAGATTGTATTCTCAGCATTTCTTTACAGTGACTCAGTCTTAAGTCTTAAAAAATTAATGAGTATCTGAGATATGGGTCTTTAATTATGTGATCTTTTCTCCCTTCAGATCTGCAATTATCATTTCACCTCCAGCAGCAAAGAGCACAGAAGCTTGATCAATTAAAAACTTTGTCTAGAATTTTTTGTCACAGGCAACAGTGATAAAAATAATCATGACAAGTTTACTACTTTTGTCTCTTAAGAGATGCCTTTTGACAATGATCTGATAATATTTGATCCTAAGAGGAAGAGAAGTGCTCAGAGGGAGCATGTTGTAAATACTGAGGTCTGATATGTGGGGGCACGACACCAAACTATGAATGTCTTTTCTACACTAAGGTGGCAAGCTTACTTAATTACTATTATAGTAACTAGAGTGTGTTCAGCACTTAAGTTAGTAAACAAAAAAATTAATTGAGAAAAATGAATAGGAATTTTCATAGACCACAAGAAAGGGGCAAAAATACATGCTGAATATTTTCAAATCTTTTGCTCAATCTTACTGAAACATTGTGTAGAGAGACTTATGTCTAATTGATAATTTTGAAGTAAAATATGGTTTATATATTTTGATTGTCATTAACACAAGAAAGAAACCAAAATAATAACTGAACTAAAATTACAGAGTTTTAAGAAGGTCTGTGACAAATGACAGCATTGGGAGTAATTCTGTTACAGGTGAATGCTACCATGTCTATAACTGTCTTATATATCAGTGCTGCCCACTGATATATTTTAGATGCTGACCATATCAGAGTTCTCTCTATTGTTTCCAATCTTCCTCAACCCTCCACCCCTCAAGGAAACTCACTAACCCACATGGGGCTAGACCATCGTGGTGTTTGGCATTGGGAACAACAGTGTTGGCCTGGGATAGGAGAAAGAGCATAAAAGGAGACTTTTGTTTTCCTGATTGGAGTCATTCTGTCTGGGAAAAGGGGAATCATTAACAGCTTTACCTTACATTCAACTGATGGCAAAGGAAAATATACATTTTCTTTCCATCTCTTTTTTCTTCAATTGTATTTATTCCACCAAGATTTCATTATTCCGTTATTATGTGATTTCTGGTACTCATTTTAGTTAAATTTTCATTCCTTTGCATATAATTTTGGACAGTAATATCTGTAAGATATTTTCCTTGCAAGGAATTTTTGCCTTTTATTGTTGTTTGTTTTACTTATTACATTTACTTCTTTCTTCATTCAAGAGAAATATTGTACATGTACCATGATGTGTATGGAGATCAGAAGGAAACTGTAGGAGCTTGATCTCTTATTTCAACATATAGATCATAGTGATTAAATACCATTCATCAGATGTGTTTTAATCATCTGTACCAATGAGGCATCTCTTCAGCTTTCTCTAATTTTTAGACATTCTGCTTAGAATCTACTGTGCTGTGCTGTGCAAGCTTTTATTAAATGTTGAGCAGTCCAGTTTGTGAAATCTTTGACTTACTTCCTCAACTGTTCATGTGCTTTTCAGAAATTCTACTGCTCTGTCTTTACTTGAAGGTGGTAGCCTACATGTTAGACTGGCAGTCAGGGGCTTCCTGCCTTCCATTAATGTATCTGATTCATATTAAATTGAAAATTAGTACAGAGTCACAGATACAGGTATAGATCATTCTCCATTTGGATGTAGAGATTTCCAGCACCATTTTTAAGTGTGATGCCTCTTTCCAATTAATATTTTGAATGGCTATGTCAGATATTAAATGACTAGATGCTGCGGGTTAATCACACATCATCCATTATATCCATCTACCTACATGTCATGATACAAATGTAACTATGGACCTGTGTTACAGTTAATATTATGCATTGTGATACCTCCAGTACTGTTCTTTCACTCAAGAATAATGCCAACATTAAGGATCATTTGTGTGTCCACCTGCATTCAAGAACACTTCTCCATACTTAGGTGACATTGGAAATTTTTGTAGGAATGACATTGGATATGTTTATCCTTTTTATGTAATATAATTACTTCACATATTAAGTCTTCCAATCAATGAGAAAGTGAGATGTTTCTGTGATTTCTACTTTCTTTAGTGGATTCACATTTTGAGCACAGACATCTATTTTCTTTAGTGGATTCACATTTTGAGCACAGACATCTTTTACCTTCTTGATTAAGCTTATTCACTGATATTTGTTTGAAACTATTGTCTTTGAGAGTATTTTTCCTAGGAATCAGTACTTTTGTTAGGTTCAGTTAAAATAATTTGAAAGTATGTTCTTCAGTTTTCAAAGACAGCAAATACAAGGATTGGACCACGAGGAAAAGATACTGCCTGCATCAACTGAAAGAAGAGATGGGTAGGCACCAATGCAAGAATTCATTAAACAACTTTAAAAGCAACATAATAACACTAAGAAGCCAGTAGTCAACAGAAAGACTTGATCATCCCTACACAGAAGAAGCAGAATAAAATGATTTTAAATGTTATTTTATGACGATGATGGAGAGAGTTAAAGAGGAAAGAAAAAATTTTCTTAAAGAAATAGATGAAAAGAAAAAAATTGGAACACATCAATAAATCTCTTCAAGAAAACCAAGAAAAAAAAACATCAAACAGGGGAAGTAAACAGTACAAACAGTTCAAAACTTGAAAACTTAAATAAAGGCAATAAAGAAAATACAAACTGGCTTTTGTCTGTGAGGTTCCTGGCCAGTAAGGGATCCTGATCCTGTGCCAGAAGATCCATTGGAGGGGTGAGTGTGTTCCTGACCAGCGGCAGAAGCCCTGTTCTGCCCCAGAAATGGAGCACAGACATTCCTCAACCCCATAATCTTTCTGGTCATTCTGCAGGAACTTCTCTCCCTGGCTGATGCCTCTCTCTTCCTATCCCATCCCAGCTTCCACCCAGGTGCCCCTTCCCTTCTTCGGGGACATAAGACACCCCCAGCTCAGCCTATATTAAGGCTGGGACCTGGTGGTGAGTGCAACAGGACTGGAGTTCCTTTGTTTCACTAAGCTTGCAGGTAGCAAGCTAGGCCTTTTGTCTGCGAGGTTCCTGGCCAGCAAGTGGTCCTGATCCTGTACCAGATGATCCATACAAGAGCATTTGAACAAAGAGATGGGCAGAAACCAATGCAAGAATTCCTTCAATAATCTGAAAAGCAACATGGTAACTCCAGAACCCAGTGAACATACAACAGGAAGACTTGAATACTCTAACCCAGAAGAAGTAGAAAAAATTGACATTATGAAAGTGATAGAGTCCTTTAAACAGGAAGTGAAAAACTCCCTTAAAGAAATGGATGAGAAGAATAACAAAAAGTTTGAAGAAATGAGTAAATCCATAAACAATATCATAGGAAACCAAGAAAAAGAAATCAAACAGATAATGGAAACAGTTCAAGACTTGAAAACTGAAATGGAGGCAATGAAGAAAACACAAACCAAGGGCCAGCTGGATATGGAAAATCTAGACAACAGAGACAACAGAGACAAGTATAACCAACAGAATACAAGAGATAGAAGAAAGAATCTCAGATGCTGAAGACATCATAGAGAAAATAATTGCACTGATCAAAGAAAATAGCAAATCCAACAAATTCTTATCATAAAACATCCAGGAAATCTGGGACACAATAAAAAGACCAAACCTAAGAAGAATAAGAGTAGAATAAGGAAAAGATTTACAGATCAAAGGCCCAGAAAATATATTCAACAAAATTATAAAAGAAAAATTTCCCAACCTAAAGAAGGATATTCCTATGAAGGTTCAAGAAGCATACAGAACACCGAATAGACTGGATCAAAAAAAACATCCCCTCATCATATAAACATGTTAGCCGCATGGCTCAGTATCTTTTTCAGTGGGGCAAGTCACATCCTGCTACTTCAGTGTCTGGACAGGATTGGGGAGGAATTGGCTTCCTCTTTCCCAGAATTCTCCTGTTCTCTTTGACCCACATCTACTTCCTGTCTGTTTGTCCCGCCTATACATCCTGCCTGGCTACTGACCAATCAGCATTTATTTATTTATAACTGACAGAATACAGAATTGTCCCACACCACTTCCCCCTCTTTATTTTTAAACAAAGGAAAATATCCATAGTCCATTTTGGGGGAATGTGGGCATAGTTTTCCAGACTACTTCATGCTGGTTGAGAGTGCTGATAATCTTATGGGGACCTAAGGAAAATTTAAAACTCTGATCGAGTCCTGACTGAAGTATCCTGCATGTCTTGATTGTCTCAGGCAGCAGTCTTGAATCTGTTCTGGATGCAGAACTCAGACATCCGGGACATCTCTTCCTACAAGGGATTTCTCAGGTGATCTTCCATGATTAAACCTGATTTTTCTTAACTCAGAATGAATCCACAGCCTCTCATTTCCCGTGGAAACAAAAGCAAAATCTCTTCTCCAAAGTAACATTTTTTTTTTGCCTTCAATTTTAAAGTCAAAGTATTTTCAAAATACCTATCTTGACATTGAGCCTATAATTCATGATCCTGGAGAAGCTAAATAAGAAGGTGAACCCAAAGAAAAACATATAGTTATCCTCCTGGATATTGGAAGTGGACAAGATTGCCAGGCAAGGGTTGGGAGCATGGGGGTAGGGAGAGTGGGGATAAGTGGAGATGGAGGAGAGAAGGGAGAAGGGGAGGATTGGGGAGAACTTGAGGGAATGGGATGTTTGGGATGGAGGAGGGGTGGATGTGGGAGCAGGGAAGTAGATATCTTAATTAAGGGAGCCATTTTAGGGTTGGCAAGAGACTTGACTCTAGAGGGGTTCCCAGGTGTCCAAGGAGATGTCCCCAGCTTCTTCCTTGGGCAACAGAGGAGAGGGTGCCTGAACTGGCCTTGTCCTTTAGCCACACTGATGAATATTTTGCATATCACCTTGTATTAATTCAGCAGCATTTATAAGCAAATATTTTTTAGCAGCTGTTGCTCATTCCTCAGCATTCAAACAATTCAAAGAGAGCATGATAACATACAATATCAAGATTCTCTGAGTATTTGTCATCTTTACATGGCTTTATTTTAACCTTTATTTCTTTTATTTTTACTTTTACTTTTTGAGACAGGTTCTCTGTATATCTTTAGCTGTTCTGAAACTCCTACTATAGACAAGGCTGTCTTTGAACTCACAGAGATCTACTTGCTTCTGCCTCCCAAGTGCTGTGATTAAAGGTATGTACCACCAAACCCAACTACTCTCTTTTTTTAATTTTGAGGACTTTAATCTTTTTTTTCTCTCCCAAGCCAACATATATTTTTAACGCAAGTAACCATTTAGAGGTTTTTTACCTTGAATCTATCTTTACTGTATCTCTCTCTCCATTTCTGACCACATAAGTCTTTAATCTACTAAGCAATATGGGTAAAATTAAAGCCGCAGCTTTGATGGCTGCATCCAGTCCATTCCTTAGCTTTCTGAGATTCCAGCCTCATGGCAGAGGTACCAGCTGTAGCTATGTTTATTGCCACAACTCTATGGTGTTTCAAGATCTCTGCCAGCAAACATGCTGCAGCAGTGTACTTACAAACCACACTCAAATGCTCTGTAATCTGGCCGCCTGCCTGAAAGAGTCAGAGTTTGCCCCGGCAGGATGACCCAGAAAGCCAGCATTTTAAAATGGCACAACTTTATTCCTGCTATGGCTGAAAACTAAAAAGCTTGTGGTCAGCTTTTCATCAACACTATTTAAATATTCATGGTGGGACCTCTTAAAAGAGCTGCAAGGTTTTACAGCTAAAGCTGAATCAGGAAACCTCTCATAGATGAGAGTGCTTACTTGCCTCTAGCAAGCAGAGCAGACTTGAGAAATTGCTGCTACCAAGAAACCATGCATAATGCTGCTTTTTGTTCTAGAATGATTTCCCAAGCTGTCTCAGGCTTTATGTGGATGCAGCTGTCCACACCTTGGTGCCATTTGTAACACGAAGGCCTGTGTTGGGATTTCTGTCCTGCCCAGTTCCCACAGCTGGTAAATCTCAAAGAATCTACACAGAGGTCTCCATAAGTTATAAACTAATTGGCCCATTAGCTCAGGCTTCTTATTGACTCTTATAACTTATATTATCCCATTATTCTAGTACATGTTAGCCACATGGCTCAGTACATTTTTCAGCAGGGTAGGTCACATTCTGCTTCTTCGGTGTCTGGACAGGAGTTGGGAGGAATGGGCTTCTTCCTTCTTAGAATTCTCCTGTTTTTTTGACTAGCTTCTACTTCCTTCCTGGCTGTCCCACCTATACTTCCTGCCTGGCTACTGACCAATCAATGTTTATTTATTTATAATTGGCAGAATACAAAATTGTCCCATACCAAATGAGAATATGAGCAAGGAAGTCAAGACAATGGGAATATTCACTGAAACAGCTTACCTGAGATAATGGGAGCTCACCAGCTCTGGACAGACAGGGAAGAATTCAGCATAGAACCAAATTAGGCTACCTGAATGTGGGCAACTGTTGTATGGCTGGGGCAGATTTGTTCCTACTACTTGTACTAACTCTTTGAAACCCATTCTCTTTTGAGGGATATTTTGCTCAACCTAGATATAATAGGGAGGCCTTGGTCCTTCCTCAAAACAATGTGTCTTACCCTCTCTGAGTAGTGGATGAGTGTTAAGTGTGAAGATGTAGGAAATAAGAAGAGGGGAGGGTGTGGTAACTGGGATTGGTATGTAAAATGAAATAAATTTCTTTTTGTTTTTCTTTAAAATAAAATGAAAAAGATAAAAACTATAAGAAGAAAATATGTTTCTATAGCAATCAGGATCACCAGCCCTGTCAATCACTATTTAAGATAATTCTCCACAGATACAATCTTATGGAGGCATTTTCTCATCAAGGTTTCTTCCAATTAGATGACTATAATTTATGTCAAATTTACATAAATCACTCTTTGTTCAGTTGAGGCCTCACAGACTTTTCCCTTTGGCACGTATATTTGTGTTATTCATCTCATGTTTGGAAGATCATGTTCTTGAGGTTTTATGGGTGGAGCTTTTGATATTGCTAGGAAGGGCAAAATCACAGCAAACACCTTGATCCTTATGACATTTTTAACTACCTTATTTGTTCTATTCCTTGATTCTTAGGTGTTGAAGTTGTATTGTTGGCATATTTACTGGGGTTATGCTCCACAAATCTGTATTTTGATCAGTTTTACCTTTCTATTATGGTTTGTCTGTACCTTTCTATTATGGTTTGCCTGCTGCAAAGAGAAATTTCCTTTGCAGCAGACAAACCATAATAGAAAGGTACAATTGATCAAAATACAGATTTGTGGAGTATAGACCCAGTAAATATGCCAACAATACAACAGAGTCTAGCAGCCAGAAGCCAAAAGCAAGAGAGAAAACACACCTTTACCACTACTTTTACAGTATCAGAGGCCATACCCAGGTGAGCTGGTATCTTAAAGGCTATTGGCTAAAGGAACAGAATGTGCTCCCAAAACACTTCCCCTTTAGTTTAAATAAGAGATTTCCAAACCCAATTCAAAACTATATACACTAGGAACAGATATCAAGTATAATTAGAATTATAACCAGCATAAACAGTATTAATCAAGGGACATATGCTAAATGTTTTAATAAACATTCTATCCTAAGGAGTCTAAGTCTTGTATAGGAAATGGCTTGGCTATATCATAAGAGTAGAGTAACTATGACTATCTAATCTTCATTAGATGGTCTGAGAAGGGAGATAATATTACTTGAGCAGTCAGGAAGTACAATCAAGCAGCTTCCAAAGTCAGCAATATATGATGGAGACAATTAGCAACCTGAGCAATCACTGCAAGTCTCATTTGCAATGTTGAAGCAACCAACTTTAATTAAGGCTTAGCATAACTGACAGACCATTTTCAGATCAGGTAATTGAAGAAGCTGATTTCCCCAAATTGCAACTGCAGTTTGTGATAAGATTCCTAGTGCCAGATTCCTACCTGTCTGAATCTGTGGATCATGAAGTGGAAGATGAGGCATGGGCTGCATTTCTGTCCTGGTAAAATACTATTCTCCACTCACAACAGGTCCACTATAAACACTGATTACTTATATCACAGGGGTGTGTCTATGATGTTTTTATAAATTTTAAAGTATACACTGTTTACAAAGCTCTGTTATTTAGACAACAAACAAATGGATTGTTAATTATCTCAATTGTATGAATGTGTTGTTTAGGGCATATTTCTCCTCTACTTTAGGACATTGATTACTAAACAATATGTAGAGGATGTGAAACAATTCACATGCTGTCAGAATATTCTTTCTTTATCATTGTACAAATGTTTTCTTTCTTCTAAGAATGACTCTGAAGGCAATATATGAGCCAGGGTGACTGGGGCTTTATTCTTTATTAGTGTAACAGTAGAAACTGCTTTGAATCCTAAGCACATGAACATTTAATTTTTAAAACATCATTATATAAAATTACCTTAAATTTGCATTACTCTAGCAGACAAGATGCTGGAAACTTCAAAAGAGATATTGATAATTGTGTATCTTATTTTGAAGAAGGTTATTAAAGATTTTTTCTTGTCACCAAGAAAAAGTGAACATAACAAAAGTATGGATTAATATGATGCATGTTTGAACTAATGAGGTATTTGGCAGAGTGATTTCCTAGGCACTGCTGTGAGGAGCAAAGTAAGCAATCCAGGGTATATTGTCCATGGACGCAGAATCAATAGGGACAAAATTATTGGTCATCATCTCCAAAATCTTGTGTGACTCTGTGTGTCCTTGCTATGGCAATGATTACCTGAGCCTTTATTTGGATAGAGGCATGCAATTTAAATTAAGCAACTTGGATATTGAATATCTGTGAGTGGAGTTCTAAGGAAGCCATATTTCTTTCTCTGTTATGGTGTGGCCTTACTCAGCGATGAATGGGGAGTATGATGTGAATTCTGGGCTGTCCTAAAAATATTTGCAGGGCCATAGGATTGCACTCTAAAACCTGAGAATAAGAAATATAGGAAATATACTTGCACCAAGCATTTCTAGAGCATTTATTTCAGCAATGCACAGCATTCCAGAAGAGTTGATGCTCCCAAATGTGCCACATCACAACATTGGCATGGTGTGTTTATATCTTGTTTATTTAGTATTCATATGTGCATATATTTTCACCTGCTATACCTTTATTTCCCTCCCCTTTAATTCATCCACTATCTCCCCACCATTTTCCCACATGAAATCATGTTTTTGTAATTCCCACTGAGTTTAATTTGTATTATGTGCATTGACTGTAGAACCAGACACTAGAGCATGGGTAGCATTGCAAAAGCCTTATTACTGAAGAAAAATAATTTTAATCCACATTAGCCATCAATAGCCAGTAGGCCTTCAGATACAGTGGAACTTCTTGAGTGTCTTTTACATCTACAATGTGATTTTGCCAGTTTAATATTTTATAAGTGTTCTGCATGAAGGCTCACCCATTGGAAATTCATGTGTGTAACTGTCCTCTCCTGTCTGGCAAAACTTTATTTGATGAAGACTCACTCTGTGTCCCTATGCATTGTGAAAAGAGGGCATTATTTATTTGTCCCATTTATACCTGAGCATTCATGTCCTCTTATTGACAGAATGAGTAGTGTGTATGCAGGAGGACTGTTCATGTGGGTGTGTATCTGTGTGTTTGTGTGTCTGCATACCTGTGTGTCAAAACATGATCAAAAATTTAATTATATGAAGAGATTTCTCATTTATATGATAAAACTACAAAAAAACAAGAAAAGAGTCTTGTGACCTCTGTTTCTTCTTCAAAACCACAAAATTGTTCTTGGAATGTGATTTTGTGACACCTCCAGATATAGCACATAGAAGTGAGTTTACTTCAGATCATTCATTACAACTGTCTACATATTTCTTAATATGCCTCCATGAAAAAAATGTTTTTACATGTGTGGCTTCTCTGCCATGTGCAGCTTGTCCTTGTGATTACACTTTACTCACATAATTCTTCTTCAACCTCAGATCATAAGTTGTCACATAAATTGTTGGCTATACATGAGTCTAGTCTGGCTCACTTATTGTCTCCCAGATCCGACTGCCTTCAAAGTGGTAAACACTTGTTCATCGGCAGATGTAGGCCACAGTATGTTTGTGGAGGTCAAAGGATGTTTGTGACTCAGACCTAAATTCTCACTGTCAGTTCTGCACATTGAACTAAAAACATCAAGTTTGTTAAATAAGAACTTTTATCAGTTGATCCTATGCTTTTCTACTTCCACCATTTATCTTCTAACGTCAATTTAGCAATCACAACCAACTTTGCCCTGGTATGTTTTTATTATTTCTATTTATGATTTTTTTTGTTTTGTTGCTAATATCCCTTAATATGGTGAATATCCAGTCCACTCCAGAAACACAGGCTTTAATGGGATTGGATATTACCCTGCCTTGGCTTTCTAACAGCTATAGTTTTTTAGGTTTTCATTCCTTTTGCTTACTCTCCTCATTCTGTTTGGCACAGAGGTGTACTGTGCTTCCAATGTTTTGTGCTTACTGTCTATCACCACTGTTCTTCCTTTCACATTTCTCTCACTCTAATAGTAGTTACTTTTCATCCTCCTTATTTGCCTTCCTCTCACACCCTCAGTAACTAATAATCTATTGAGCATTGAGCACAGCAGAAATAGTGTTCCTTCACTTCCAAAAACTATTGTACTATGTGGTGATGATTGTTTTTAAATGGACTTTTATGGTAGTTTCACAGTAGCATAGCTGATAAAGATGTAGGAATTGTTTGGAGGAAACAATTGGTGATTTGAAATTTCATGACCTATGCAGAGTGTCAACAAACAGTATGAATAAGAAACTTAAGTTCATTGAACTACAATGCTACTCAAAATACAGAATTATTGAAATTTTTTAATTCAGGTTTTAAATTTTGTCATTTCATTTATGTTTTGTTTTATATATACATATGTTTTATATATACATATATATACATTGTTTTGGTTTTGAATATAAAACATTTTGATTTATGTGAAAACTTTTATTCTATCAAATTAGAGACTATATATTACACAGGATCACACATGCTTATAAATAATCTCAGATCTTAGAAGGTAGAAGCAAGAAAGTTAAAAATTCAAGCCCATCCTAAGCTACATAAAAAATATGAGGTAGGACTTCCAGCTACCATGTCCTCCCTCAAGTGATTTAGAGAACATAATAAAGCACAGAAGCTTTTATATAGATTCCTGATTTGTTGTATGATTGTTTGTGTTCTGACAAATTAAGCTTGCATGAAAGAAAAGCAGAGCTGTCAGACACTACAGAGTTTTACCTCTATAAATTATCAGACTGAATGGGGGTGATCTGGTCTCTATGATTCAACAGACATAATTGTCTGTTGTAGATGCTGTCTCTACCTATCTTATATTTCTGTCTCCATCTCCCTAGAACTGGGAATAAAAGAATGAACCTCTCAGGTGCTGGGGTTAAAGGTTTGAGCTCTCCATGTGCTAGGAGCAAACACAAGAGCCTCCCATGTGCTGGGATTAAAGGAATGAGATCCCAAGTACTGAGATCAAAGGTGTGAGCCACCACTACCTAATCTTCTTGCTTTCTCTACCCAAGTTGGTATTAAACATGTGTGGCACCATTGTTCACCCTGTATGATTAAGTAATGGTTAGCATGACCCACTGATCTCCAGGCAGGCTTTATTTGTCAGAAGACAAATATAATATCCTACAACACAGTCTGATAAAAAATTAGATGTTGTGAATACAAGACTTTCTGTATTAGGAGAACAGAAAAACACACAAGCTTTAACATTATAGCAATACTACTACAAACGGTCACAATAATGATTCATCCAAACACTTCCACCATTAACAGAACTGAAATTTGTTCTTTTTTAATTTTACTTTTTTCATTTAAAAACAATCTTTTTTTAATTTTACATACCAATCCCAATTCCCATTCCATTCACTTTTTATGCTCCTACCATTCCCCCACTCCCCATCCACAGTTCAAGAGGGTAAAGCCACCTATTGGAAGTCAAATTGCAGCAGGAGCAAAGACCTCCCCACTGTATTTAGGTTGAACAAAGAATCCCTCCATAGGGAATGGGTTCCAAAAGGTCAGTTCATGCAATAAAAACAAATTCTGGTCCCACTGCCAGTATCCTCACAAACTGCCCTAGCCACATAACTTTCATCCACACTCAGAGGGCCTAGTTCAGCCAGGTGCAGGTTCCCTAGTTGTCAGTCCAGGGTTAGTGAGGTCTCACTACCTCATGTCAGCTGTCTCTGTGGGTATCCCCATCATGATCTTGACTCATTTACTCATATTATTGCTTCTCTCTTTTTTGACTGGACTCCAAGAGCTCAGCCCAGTGCTTAGCTGTGGATCTCTGTGTCAGCTTCCTTCAGTAACTGGATGAAGACAGAACTGAAATTCTAATGCAAGACAAGGCAATGCAGATGACAACAGAGCCAGTCACAACCTTAGATGATACACTGATATTGCAGATTCTGAATTCATAAAGAAAATATGAGTATTTGGAGACAACATTAAAAAATTGGACAAGGATGTAAGATGGAAAGCACAAAGTGAGAAACTACACACACACACACACACACACACACACACATATATCATGAGTAATGCAAAATTGGCATTTTTTCATATAATAAAACAAGGAAATCTCTCCAACCATGACTGATGCCCTCTGAAATGCACAAAAACACTTTCAAATCAATTTTTGCTCTCCTGTCCTAGAGAAATATCAGTCTGGACACAGCCATTTGGTCACAGGGGATTTTAAGAGAAACACAGATACTGTCCCCTACACATACATTTCCAAGCATAGAGAAAATGTTTCTGAACACCCTGTTTCTCAAATACATGACCACAAATGGCATAGATTTACTCTCTCTCTCTCTCTCTCTCTCTCTCTCTCTCTCTCTCTCTCTCTCTCTCTCTCAAAAGCAAAGAGGATCACAGACAAAATTCTAGCAAATGTAAAGTGGAGGTTGTAACACTTTTTGACCTGGGCAGGCATTGACAATGATTATTTGCGTCACCATGATTCAGCACTAAAATTCACAAGTGCTTCTCCATTCTGTAAACATCAGGATGTAGGTGTGAAGCCAGAACTGCACATAGCAGCTGACCTCACGCCTCTCAAGCATCTGCATCTATACATGACTGATCACATTCTTTCCCATAGACTTACCCACATTTCTGTTGTTCACTCCTTTCACTCTGATACCAAAATATACAAAGGGAATTGAAACCACCCACATGCCAGGATACTGAGCTGCATGTGGTACTTCTGACAATGTTTGTGAGAAACAGGTTGAGGTCAGACAGGAGATATGTCTGTGGAGCCATGACTGCAGCTACCCACAGTTCCAACATCCTACCAGGTGTTCCAGGACACAAC